>NC_141104.1:5227500-5442500 GCF_041138505.1 Cibotium barometz
TATATGAGTATCTTTATCCCTTAAATCTGTGGGGAGCCGACCTATTTAGAGAATCCCGGAATCAATTGAATCAAAATCGGATTGAATCATAAATAAAGAGACTTAACAAGAATTTTCGTATTTATAGGAACATGGACCGAGGTCATCATGGTAGAAATGTTAACCCCCAACTCGATGAAGAAGAGCTCGACTTGGATGTTCGTAAAACTCTTCATAGTTTGCACCCTGGACCTTTCAAGGGTGAACTTGGGGAAAACTTGGGCGAGGCTATGGAGAAGTGGATCGAATCAATGGAAGAATACTTCGATGTCACCGGGTACAATGAGAAGAGCAAAATGGCTCTTGCAAGGCAAAAGATAGTGGAGACTACTAGAGTGGCATGGAGAAACCACTGTGAGACAAACCATCTCGATCGAAATACCCAAACCTGGACCGATCTCAAGGCTTACCTCAGAAAGAGGTTTTGTCCCCAAGGCTTTCTTGAAACTAAGATGAATGAGTTCTTGGAACTAAAGCAGGAAAGTCGGACAATTGAAGAGTACCATCATGCTTTTGCCCTTCTCCTTAAATATTCCCCTCAATTGGATGAAGAGCAGCTGATGGCCAGGTTCATTCGGGGAATGAACAAGCCATTGGATACTTTAGTCAAGAATGCCAAACCTATTTCCTTGGCCGAAGCAGTTCGGATGGCGAAGGATTTTGCCAAAGCCTTTGCTGTCAAAGTCCCGCCAAAGCCAGCACCATCACCTTTCAAAAGGTTTTTATTCCCAGAAGATGATTCCAACCTTCCTCCGCCTAAGAGATATCAGGGTCAAACCCAGGATAACTATCTAAAATATCGAAAATAATCTGAATAACCTCTCTCTAGAACATTTTCTCTCTCTAGGCCAAAACACGTAGAAACAAGATCTTTTATAGTTCTGAAGAGGGATTTGATTACAGGGGAAGATACGGGACATATTGAGAGGTTGTGGAGGAATCTTATAGTACTGATAACACCATATTAGTGAATTTGGGAATTTCCCAATTCCCATTTTTGAATACTTAAAAAAGGGGACATGGATAACATGTTTGTAAGTTTCTCAAAACCCTATCATATGACCTATCGTTGGAAAGCGCTTGAAAAATGGAATCTATAGAGCTATAAAGCGCTCATTTTGGATTAGTGGTGTTCAAGTTATGGTTAATCCAAACTTTTGACCACGTGTCCCAAACTTGTGGGAAATTCCCATATTCCCCAATATGGTGTTTGATAGAGGCAACACCCCTCTCCCTTTCCCATAGCAGGGCGAGATCCTGTTTGAGCACCATCTCCCTTTTTTCTCTACAGAAGACCTTCCCTCTACACAACATGATGAGGGGTTGGGACTTCGAGGATGGGGACACTTAAGGAGGAGTTCAGTGGAGCACTCTCTTCGTAGGGTATGATATTCTCTCTTGTATCACATCCTCGCTTAGAGCACACTCTCTCTTGTATCATTATTTTTAGCATTTTGGTGTACAGTGTTACGCTCTTGTGGTGTTTTGTCTATCTCTCAGTGTATGTGAGGTGGATGAGTGGTCAGTGGTGGGTGTGGCATGTGTGAGTGGCATGTGGGGATACTATGGTGCTAGGAGGTGGTTGGAGATCATGGTAGATAGTGTAAAGCATAGGTCTTGCAAGTCTATCCACCAGTGATGTTGTCCACTCATCCTCGGCAGGTATACTTCCTTGAGAGGATCCACGCTCCCTTTATCCCAACCATAGTGTGTGTGTAGGTAGTCCGTGAGTTCCCTCTAGCAAAGGACTGGCAGAGTCATCCACAAAAATATATTGGCATAAAACTTAAAAATAGAAGAATGTCATGCCTAAATACCACGTAGCAAAACCTATGTCAGAAGGAATATTAAGAAAAGAGGCCAAACTAACTGAAAGCTAGTCTGATTGAAGACTTTCTCCACAATTTGAACTTAGTTGTCTTCATTTTTCACCTCTCTTACACCATCACTTATTTGTGCCATATCTGCTTCATGTCTTCTTCTTCTTCTCTCAGCTAGTCTGATTGAAGACTTTCTCCACAATTTGAACTTAGTTGTCTTCATTTTTCACCTCTCTTACACCATCACTTATTTGTGCCATATCTGCTTCATGTCTTCTTCTTCTTCTCTCAGCCTCTTTTTTCTTTCATCTTAATAGTATGGTAAACTTTATTAAGCTATGTTTGCTTATCATGCTGTCTTTGTGATTTTATTTTGTTTGTTATGCTCAACTCAACTACAAGAAAAACAAAGTACAAGGTTTACAACATTTCTTTAAAGTTTTATTTTTGTTATTTAGATTGTTGAGCCCAATGAAATGGTAATAATGTTTTGTTTTCCCTTTGTAGATGAGATCAAGGAGAAAACACATCTGTAGCATTGAAAGTGTGCCTTTTCAGAGACATCATTGTAACATACTCTTAAGATTAAGATAAGAACAGATATGTATACAACAATGAAACCATCAATAGGTTCCAAGGACGTCCATTTGAGTTGGTTTTATACCATTTTGTACCTTTGCACAGATGTTTGCATCATGTGAGGGTGTCAAGAAAACAAAGTTAACATATCAAGTGAGGTCCCTTGATAATGATTAGATGTACAAATTTGTGGAGGAGGGATGGGATGTAAAGAGACCTCTCTAGAAGATGCCATTAAATGCAAAGTAACAATGCTAGATGTTACATTTAGGTGAAATCAAAACATAAAGTTTATTTGTGTTTGTAGAAAATTTTTGTTAGGGTGACATCCATTACTTTTAAGCATTGATTATTTTTATGACCAAGTATTTCATTGGGAGGGAGGCAAACATTATGCATGCGATTTCATTACAGAAGATGGCAACTATGGAGAGGCGTTTGACAAACCTTGGATCAAGACATGCGTGATGGAACTCACTCTTCCATCATCGACATTTGTAATTCAATTACAAGGCTGAGACCTATTAGTGGTCAATCTAGAAAGCCATTGGACATTGGCCTTTCTTAGACAAGAGATCCAATTGGTGTGTAGTGATGCACGGAGGGATTTCGATTTTAAGTTAGATGGTAGGAAAATCAGAAGCAGGAGTGAAGCTTCCAAAACTTGCGTTGTTTGTATTGAACTAAATATCTTAGAGATTGTGGAATCACCTCCTTGAGATTGTAACCTTTCTATCTATAAAAAAATTTCAAGAGTTATCTTTGGTCTATATGTTGTATAAATTTTACTTCTTTCTTCTTTTTGCATTTTTTTCTTTCTATTTGCTCAATGGCAACCACACGTGCCCTTGATGTCAAACCACAATGAGACATTGATCCAAATTTTATGATATGCATACTTATACAATAAATGTTTATACAACAAAATCGCCGCATATGCGAGTGACCAATACATGACCAAAAGGGGTGCAGAAAAGTTTTGTACAATTCCAAAACCAAAAACATCTATACAATTCTAAAACTACACTAGCTAAAGTAGGTATCCAATCTGAGAGCTAGCGTCAACGGGGAGGCTCACGTATTGCTCTCTGCAAAAATGATGCAACACCCATGAATTAGTATATACAAAATTACCAAAAACCTCAAATCAGCATATGGTAAGATGTACTTATCAAAACCACAACTGTCCAATCTTTATTTTTGTCGTCAAGCTCAATGCACTCGAGTAAGGCATAAGTGTTAAAACCCTAAGATCTCTCTAGATAATTGTTATGCATAAACATGCATAAATTAGGCATAAACTCAACCACCCAACCACCCCCAAGCCCAAGGGATGCACACATGAATAATAATGAAATACATCATACCTCTACCTTGATGTCCTATACCATCAAAAAGGTATAACACAATCCAATAGCATGTAGCTATAGTGTGAAATGGTAGATGAGTAGATATGGACCTCTACATAAGAGACCATAGCATAAGCCTCCAAGCCTCCCAAGCCCCCTTGAGTGTGCCCCATGCCCCTATTATATAGGAGGGCCCTCAAGTGACTCTTGACTTTCCAACCATTCCCCATGTGTGACCCTTGGATGCCTAACCCTAACCTTAACCCTTAAGGTTAGTCCTAATCCATGCTCCACTAGAGCTTATTCCCATGCTCCCATGCTCACAAGCCTAATGTGGGTTAGCCTCCTAGTATATGCACACATAATGTGCATTTAACATAGGACACATAATGTACATATAACATACTTTCCCTCTCTCAAAACATTGCACTCTTGCAATGAAAAGAAGGAGAACTGCGCTGAACAATCTCAACCGACTCCCAAGTCGAATCCTCAATTTCCCTATCTTTCCACCTAATTTTAACCTCAGGGATTAGTCAATTACAAAGTTTCCTTTCCCTGAATTCAAGTACCTTATCAAGTTCATGTGGAACGTAGGATAAATTTTTGACTTCAACGAGTTCTTGAGGAGTAACTGTGTTATCCTCACCTCCCAATTTCCCTTTCAACCTATTGATATGAAAGACTGGATGAACTCTAACATGTGGAGGTAGTTTTAAGTTCAAATGCAACCGTGCCAATCCGATGTATAACTCGAAAATGGACCACAATATCTAGGAGATAAATTCGAGCATTTTCCCATTGACAAAGTCTGAGAATCTTTAGGAACATTAAAATAAACCAATGCTCCCGGTTCAAAAGACCGAGATGAGCGTCCCCTATCAGCATAAAACCGTGCCCTATCATGAGAACTCCTGATAGAATCCCGAGCTTCAGTCAGCATTTCCTGCATATCTCACAAGAAATCCCTCGATGCATCAAGCTCGATGTCCTTAAGACCGACATCAATAGGTGCCCTGGGTTAATACCCATACATAAGTATGCACAGACTAAAACCAATAGCCGTATATTTAAAACTGTTATAGGCAAATTCCATCAATGGAATATATTTTTTCTAGTATGATGATTTTCTAGAGACATATGCATGAAGCATATACTCTACAATCTGCTTCATACACTCTATTTGCCCATCAGACTGCGGATGATCAGAGCCATTCACATTCAAAGTAACTTCCTCGTTGTAAACCTTTCGGAATAAAGTAGGAAAGCATGGCATTATAACAGCAGAAACCAAGGATTCATCGCGGCGCCCCGACATACCCACATCTGCATATGGAGTAATCGACGTCCTGAGTTACCCATATCAACATAGAGAGTCATCAACGTCTCGATGAGTCACATATGTCCATCCGTAAACAATCAGGTTGACTATATAAATCACCTAAAGTACGAAACTAGAGAAAGAAACGCCAATAAAGGAAGAATCCAAATTTCCTTATCCAAACACAACAAGATAAACTTGTTTGAACTCTAAAGAAAGAGATTTCAACAAGTGAAAATGCTGATGAGATTACCCTCATCAAAACATGCAGGCTATAGATAGAAGAAGTCTATCTAGAGAATGCCTACACTATAACTTCTAGTGAATTTAGAAAATGAGATTGTCTTTGAATGTTGAGGTCAACATGCTAAGTGCTGTAAGCAAAGCAACAATCTTGAGTCCAAATTATCCCATAAAATAATATATGTGAGGGATCACTAGCGTCCCATACCACCATGATACCATCCATACATACCTTAACAATTTGAAACTCCCTAGTATGCCGTCTAGGAAATATGAATAAAATCCTATATAAAAGGAATAAGATGGCCTTATCCAGACTTTCACATACTAAACCTGTCTCTATATACTTGAGACTACATCAAGGAATAACTCCTTGTGAGTACATCATTAGAAAAGAAATTGAATTATTGGCGCCTTTCTAATGATAACTACCCAAAACACAATAAAGTTAGGATATATAAGCAACTAGGTATCTGAGTTGGAATATATACAAGAGTATAAGAAATATGTAACTCCAAAATTATGTGTAAAAAATGAAGGCAAATGCTATCTTCAAAGCACATGTAATTATTCAAAAGATCAAAAGATCCTTATATATAAACCATGGATAAAAGCATAGAAGCTCCTTAAATCCATAAAAACCATAGTTGATCATAAAAATCAATGCATACCATCTAATGGACATAAATCATGCCAAAAGAAGCATTAAAATTGGTGGCCAACTCATCAATCCGGCGTATATGAACATTGTGTTGTTCAAATAAAACTCCAAAGTAAGAAAGTGAACAACGTGTGTAACACTCAATAAAAAACCCCTAGACACAAGTGATCTAGGTAGAACCTGATGAGTCCATATAAAACTTGGAAAACATCCAATAAAAATCCACCAAAACAAACCGATCAACTAACCCATGATAGAATTCGTCTTAGGCTTAAGAAATTAAGCACAAACCACACTTAAATGAGTGCAAAATAAATTATCATGGAAAAGTGTCAAAGGTGAAACACACTTTGAACGCAAATTATAGCCATCAAAAGAAATTAAGGAACATGTCCAAAAAGAATGGCTAAACAATGGTAAAAAATCACATGAAAAGGTACTCAACCAAATACATACTAGGGTTCTCTATAGTGTGAACCCAACTAAATGAGCTGGCGCTATAATTATGCCAGTCTCTAGAATGGCTGCACACAGCCTATCATCCCACTGGTCGCATATCACCCATGATCTCACCAACCATGCCAGTGGTGTAAGTGTGGGGCCTATCCCCCAGGCGGGTCATCAGTGTCCACCGCCTCACTAGATGAGCTCGATATCTCAACACTCCCCCTCGAGCTCAACTCCATCTCATGTACACCAAGCGAAGCCCTGAATCTGCGGAGCTTCTCTGTACCCAATGCTTTGGTAAAGATGTCAGCGACCTGATCTTGTGTGCTGACATAAACAAGGTCAACGTCTCCTGCCAAGACCTTCTCTCTAACAAAATGGTAGTGGACCTCTATATGCTTCGTATGAGCATGAAAAACTGGGTTCCTGGCCAACTGTATACTGCTAATGTTGTCACAGAAAATGACAACTTGTCTATCCACTGATAGACCCAAATCTGCAACAAGTAGCTTTCTTAACCAAGCTACCTCACATGCTGCCATAGCAACTCCTCTGTACTCGGCTTCTGTACTGGATAGAGCAACCATAGGCTGCTTCTTGCTGCTCCAAGTCACAGCAGCACTCCCCAAAGAAAACATGAAGCCACTAGTAGATCTTCTATCTGAGATACTACCAGCCCAATCAGCATATGTGTACCCATGTAGCCGGTGGGATGACAGGCTGTGTGACAGCCATTCTAGAGACTGGCATAGTTATAGCGCCAGCTCATTTAGTTGGGTTCACACTATAGAGAACCCTAGTATGTATTTGGTTGAGTACCTTTTCATATGTGTGTACTCTTATCTTTGTATATGGTGTGTTGAGTGTTGAGTGTTGAGTGAAGAAGAAAAAGATTTTCAGCCTCTCACCTTGTGTGTTCTCTATTATGGTTTTGTGAGTGTGTGTGTGTGCTTGCAAGAGGTCAAGCTCTCTTCTCCCCTGCATCTTTTCATATATTACCTCTCAACCCTTCCCATTTCATCTTTTCATGGCCCATCAACACAATGTTCTCCCCACACTTATCCCTTTGTTTCTCTACCATATTGAAGTCCCCCATGAGAATGCAATGCCCTTGGCAGTTTAAGTTAGCTATCTATTCCCTTATCCCACTCCTTACCTTGTACTTGTGAGATCCATATAAGTTAATTATCAAAATCTTATCTCCTTCCAACACAATCTCTACTATCAAAATCCTCTGGCCTGGTGATCGTCATGTAGATCAAGCTCCCTACTATGCGCCTATACATAGTAGGATCCTCCAAAATCTCTCCAAAATCTGCACTCAACTTGCCATTCTGATCCAATGGCACTGAGATAGGCTTACAGTCTATCATACCATACTTGGATAACATGTCCAAGGCATACTGTCTTTGCAACAGTAATCCAATACCATGTGGTGACCTAATCACCTCAATGCCCAAGAAATATTTGAGCTCCCCCAGATCCTTCATCTCAAACTTCTATCTAAGCAAGATCTTTACATCAAAGATCTCTGCATCATGGTCCCTCATAATGATCAAGTCATCTACATAGATGACAACAAGCACAACCCCTCTATCACCGTGTCTCACATACAGCGAGAAATCTGCATTGACTACATGAAAGCCAACAGTGACAATATATTCAGAAATCTTGTCAGACCATGCTCTTGGTCTTATTTTAAGCCATACAAGGCTTTCTTCAACCTGCAAACATGCTCGGGGTGACTCACATCCTCATAACCAGGTGGCTGCGACATATACACCTCTTCCTGCAAATCCCCATGTAAGAATGCATTCTTTACATCCATCTAATGTAAAGACCATTGCTTTGACGCAGCCACTGCTATTACAACTCTCACTGTTGCCATCTTGGCAAAACTGGGATGAAAGTTTTCTCATAATCAATGCCATATGTCTGCGCATATCCTTTGGCTACCAATCTAGCCTTGTACCTGCTTCTGCTTCCATCACTGTTATGTTTTACTTTATACTCCCATACGATTAGGGTCTCGCCAGCATAGCTAGAATATACAGCGTAGAAACTGGGTATACGTACCTTATGACCTCCGCGGCGATGGGGAAGCCGTCTCGCAGACTCCTGGCCGCCGCCTAATGATGAGTGCATCCTTCCAATCGAGCGTGACGCCCGTGCCAGTTGCAAAGGTAACACCGCAGTGGGCATCGCTGAAGGGCAACTCGCTTTTTGCCTCCATGCCGGACAACCTACAAAATCTTGTCTGCATCGATCCCATGATTGACCAGAAGAAAAACGATCGGCAAACGACGTTGTACTTGGGAAAGAGAATCAATAGCTACCAGCTAATTGATCGTCTCATTACCTGAAAGAAACCCCACTCCTCGGATGCACGACCAATCTGGTCAACGATGTCCGCCCACCTCTCGGGCTTCTCTGCCTCAGATACGTCTATAACCGGGATCTCTAGATCGTTATTGTCAGTACAGCTACGGACTTTGTCAAAGACAGGGCACTCGTCTGCAGGCCTCACGTAGGATTCGGGTATAAACGTGCAGATGCCATCAAAAATCTCATTCTCATTTTTTATGGCAAGTGCATATTGCCATGCTGTTCGACACTACATAAAACATTCAAAATAAGGCACAAACGTGCAGATGCCGGTGAAAAAAAGAAACCAACTTGGCACCTTCTCGACGTCACTGTTTATTTTTGAAGTATGAGAAAGAATCAAGTCTTGCTTTTGAAGTGACATAAAAAAAATTTTATCCTTCACATGGAAGGGTGGAAAATTTTGAACTTTGCACATAAGGGCATGTAACTATTAATTTGTTACTTTTTTATATATAAATTACACATGAATTAGTTATTTTTTTGAAGACATTTGTTGATAGTTTATTGAGAAAGCTGATGAAGCTTTATAGCAGAACCATGGTGATCAAGAAAAACAAACTTCGGTAGGTGGTAAGTGACCCCAAACTCAATTTACAACTTATATTTTATTATACTAGGATTTATGAGTGTGGGTGTTCGCATACACTTAAGTTTGGGTGGACAAATTATAAAGTGACATACACTTAAGTTTGGGAGGACAGTTTATAAAGTGTTCACATCAAATGGACCAGTTTTTAATGAACTTGGCCATTACTCAAGATGGGCAGCCCATCATGCAATAATAGCTCCACGAGTTGCTATTTTGGGAGAGAGAAGCCAAAAGCAGCTAGGCACCCCCTTTCTAGCTCTTTTTGGAGTGGTGGAGGTTAAGGTTGAGGTTGAGGTTGAGGTTGAGGTCCCAAAAATGGTGGAGGTAATGACACATTTTTTGCATTGTAAATCTCCCTTACAATAGGTTGTTTCATTTTCTCAGCATTGGGTTGAGGTGTTATTGTCTTAGGCATTATGTCTTGTGGTTGTGATTGAGCTGGTAAAGCCAACTATTGAGATTTGGTTCAAGCATTAGCAAGGGTTTGCAAATGCGAGCAGCATTGTGAAGCCTCATGACCATAATGTCCATAAAAAGTATAATTTCCATTATAGCATTCCCTTAGGACTGGACACTCACTGGTTAAATGACCTTGTCAACAGGTTGACCACCCATTGACGCTCTATCCTTGGATACATATGTACGTTTTTTGGAGGTCATTTGTCCTTCATCCCCTCTTGGAGTGCTTTCATGAAATCTATGAAATTCATCTATGTTAAGGTGTTATGTTTAGCAAGGGGTTAAATAGTAGAACTGTATGTACCATGACTTCGTATGCAATAGATTTAGAAGCTGATGCTTTGGCTCCCTTTACCATCAGATTATCTTTTAGTTGGATGGCATTTGTTGTGATTTTATCCCATGTGGTGATCCTTCTAATAACTAAGTCATTATAGATCGCTCCATGTTTAAGCCCACGGACGAATCTATCAAGAAGTTGATTATTCAAAAAGCATTCATTGGAAGGCAATGAGAGTTCAAATCCTTAAGACGGCTAATGAAACCTCTAATAGACTCCTCTCCTTCTCTCTGAGATTTGTGTAGTTGTGAAGCTACATCCCAACAGACTCCTTTATGCACAAACTACTTTAAGAACAATCTCCTAAGAGAGGTGAAGTTCAAGCATTCCTAGACCTTGAGACTTTCATACCAATCCCCAGCCTTACCATCTAATGTTAAACTAAAGGAATTGGTCTTAGAAACCTCATTTCATTCTCCTAGTGCCTCATGCACTTGGTCAAGTACCTCCAAATATCTCCTAGGATCACTATCTCCAGTGAATTTATGAGCTATCTTGACTATCTTGGCAACCTTTCCATGGCTATGTCAACCACCATCTCTCACAACATGCGCTATGCTCTCCACTTCTATTCTTCCGAGGGCCTGTGCAAAAGCAATTGGTCTGTTGGTAGATCTAGTGATAACAAGAGCAATGATAGGAGTAGGTGGATGTGTAACCTTTGGCACTGCATGAGGATGTATTAGTCTAAACCCTAGTGGGGGTAGATGCGCTACATAAGTTATGTGTCGTACGGGTGCCCAATAGGTGCTTTAGTCATGTGGGCATTAAGTACAATTGGTCTTGGATCAGGAGTTGGTAGCACACTCACTCTAGGGAAGGGATGTTTCATAGGTGCACTAGAATGAAATATGACCCCTCTAGGAATGGCATTGCTAGATATGTCCGTGCATAGGGGGGTCCATGTGTGAAGTGGTGGTGGCTCCGTGGTAACCATGGGCATGTGGCACTCAAAGGTAATAATGTGTTAGTCATAGGTTCCATAGCTGGTGGTGTGGTGCTTACCACACTGGATGAGGCAGTGTACTAGTCGTGTCTTGGGGATGGAGACAACTCTAGGATCTAAGAAGGTGAATCCCATGCTAGTATGCTCTTGAGTCCCTGAATGGCCTTGTGGGTTAGTCCATGGTATAGCTGGGTGATGCTACAAAAGTAGGATCCGCTAGGCTCACAAAAGGTGTTACGATTTTGCTCGTTGTGGGTATTCTTGCTTTGGATGTCCCAACTTGCACCATAGATCTTTGCATTCTCTCATGTTCAATGATCCTATAAATGCAATTATAGATATCCTAAAATTGTTCCTCCTTTGTTGTGGCTGCAAATATTTATTAGACAATCCATTTCCAACTAACACTATAAGCTTGGGCTTTAGCAGAAATCCACAAGTGTCTGTTGATGCATCATACTCCCAATCATCTATGAGAAGATGTTGTTTCAAGATTTGCAAGCCTAGCTCTTTCATCAAGGTAGACACAATCCCTTTCCAACTACTAAAACCATAAGCCTGGACTGTAGAGAGTCCACAAGTGTCTTTGTTGATGCATCATACTCCCAATCATCTATGAGAGGACGTTGATTCAACATTTGCAAGCCATTAGGAAGTGAATGGGGTCTTCTTGGGCCCTTTAATTTGCCCAAGCCTAATCAAGGTGATTAAGGAATAGCCAAATGGGGGGTTGCCATGTGGACTGAAATGTTGGGTTTGTAAGAGAGGTGTAAGAGTGGTCAAAGGGTGCACTTTTTCCCCCAGAAAGGGAGGGAGGCAATTTTACAATTTTCGGACCTCCATAACTTCTACATACAAGCTCCGATTTGAGCGGAGATTATAGATCCGTGATCTACGCATCAAGAGCTTTCCATAGATATGTTACATGATATGGTTTTGTCCGCCGCTAGATTTTAAATTCTATTTTCCCCCCAAAATTCAAATTCGAATAAAGTAGCCGTTTTGAAGCTTCTAATTAGAAAACGTTTCTTCTTAAGAGAAAAGGTTTGACTCCTTAAACTGCCAAATAAAAGGGCCCAAGAAGCCTTCCATTGAGGTCCTAATGGTAGCTCTTTCATCAAGGCAGTACTTGTGCAGTCCTAGCTGGTGACTCGTTTGGGCATACTGAGCTATTTGGGATACTAATCATTATTGTTTTCCGCTTTCAAAGTCTCTTCTTCCTTTGCTGTAGTAGCTTGGAATAGTGCCTCTACTACCTACACTTCTTCTAATGTTCTACCATTAGGCATAAGCACTTGTGCAATGGTGGTTCGATAGTCATAGTGGCTACAGGTGCAACAAGAGCTATATGGATAGCGATATAAGAGTAAATAATATTAGTGCATACTTTCATACATCAACAAGATGCATAAATTTTCTTAAGGATGCATTTACTTAAAATAATAAGTGGCCTAAAGTCTCATGTGACTGGCATAAGTTTTAAGGTATATACAAGTCGTTTTCTCTCTCCTTTATCATATATATATCAATTACAAACATACACGTGTCACATTGAAAATTGTGCTTCTTATTGCAATTAAAGATTGCATAAGTGAAGACATTAGGAGTGTTATTTACACGATCAATGCCTTAGTTCAATGGATATCCTTGAAGGAGATAAACTCGTAAACAATTGAAGATGCAAGCATGAACTCCTTAGAAGTGACGTGTTTGACTGAGAAGCACTTTTCAATGAGTATTCTCACCATTCAAATGCACTTGCTCCTACATGTAATTGAGGAGGTTGCAATTGCTAATATTTCTCATAGTAGCTCATGATGTTTTTCTTAAAGAGATTCATGAAACCTTGAAGGGTTTTTTTCGACAAATGGTAAGGCCAAAAGGGAGCATGGTAGAAGGTTTTTTACTACAAGAATCATTGGTGTACATCTCTGAGTTCCTCAAACAAATTGATCCTAACATACCTAGACTTTGGCACAATAAAGAGGATGAATGAATAGTTTGAGAGGTACCACAAGGCAAATGGATAATTTGTAAGATGGATGAGACAAGATCAACATATTTTAAATATCAAATTCTCCAGAAATGAAAAAAAGGTTTGATAGATATAAATAAACATAAGTGGAGACATCAACCACATAGAAAAATTTAGAAGAAGTCACATACAACTTCTATACCCTCTTGAGCTTGCACAACTCCCAAACAATATACCACTTGGATGGCTAAAATAAACTCTAAGGAAAGCAAGAGAGGATTGTGGAAGCATTAGTTTGCAAGAGATAGAATTTACAAGAGGATATGATTGGCATGTA
This sequence comes from Cibotium barometz, assembly GCF_041138505.1. Taxonomy (NCBI): domain Eukaryota; kingdom Viridiplantae; phylum Streptophyta; class Polypodiopsida; order Cyatheales; family Cibotiaceae; genus Cibotium; species Cibotium barometz. Next base: position 5,240,994 of record NC_141104.1, read on the forward strand.
CATAAAGGAAACTAACACATTCATATTCAATAATTAATTTTCTCGATGTATAATTGAAATAACACTCTCTTTACAAGCTATTTTTTAAATATGTAGTGTAGTATTGAAAATATGGAGGACTATGGTTGCATGGATGTCATTTTCATGTAAAGTAAATAGATAAGAAAAGAACAATGGAAGTTCCACTATAATCTTCCCCTAATGGGTTGAAAGGGTTAGAGTAGTTGAAGCTCTTACCCTCGTACCGCTTCCTATGCTTCTCTTGCTTGTAGCTCAGCCCTTAGCATGAACCAGCTCTGATACCATGAAAAGATGTAGGGGAGAAGAGAGCTTGGGCTCTTGCAAGCACACACACACTCACAAAACCCTAATAGAGAACACACAAGGTGAGAGGCTGAAAATCTTCTTCTTCTTCACTCAACACTCAACACACCATATACAAAGATAAGAGTACACACGTATGAAAAGGTACTCAACCAAAACTAGGGTTCTCTATAGTATGAACCCAACTAAATGAGCTGGCGCTATAACTATGCCAGTCTCTAGAATGGCTGTCACATAGCCTGTCATCCCACTGGCCACATATCACCCATGATCTCACCAACCATGCTAGTGGTGTAAATGTGGGGCCTATCCCCCAGGCCGTTCATCAGTGTCCACCGCATCACTAGATGAGCTCGATATATCAACACTCCCCCTCGAGCTCAACTCCATCTCATGTACACCAAGCAAAGCCCTGAATCTGCGGAGCTTCTGTGTACCCAATGCTTTGGTGAAGATGTCAGCAACCTGATCCTGTGTGGTGACATAAACAAGGTCAACGTCTCCTGCCAAGACCTTCTCTTTGACAAAATGGTAGTGAACCTCTATATGCTTTGTACGAGCATGAAAAACTGGGTTCCTAGCCAACTGCATACTGCTAATGTTGTCACAGGAAATGACAACTTGTCTATCCACTGATAGACCCAAATTTGCAAGTAGCTTTCTTAACCAAGCTACCTCACATGCTGCCATAGTAGCTCCTCTGTACACTCGGCCTCTGTATACAAGATAGAGCAACCGTAGGCTGCTTCTTGGTGCTCCAAGTCATAGCAGCACTCCCCAAAGAAAACATGAAGCCACTAGTAGATCTTCTATCTAAGATACTACTAGCCCAATCAGCATCTGTGTACCCATGTACACATATCTCTGTCCCAGTTTCATAAAATAGTCCACAATGCAAAGTAGACCTCACATATCTCAGTATGTGTCTCAATGCATCCAAATGAGGCTTCCGTGGAACCTGCATAAAAATTGACTCACCAACCCAATAGCATAGCTCAAATCTGACCTGGTGATCGTCATGTAGATCAAGCTTCCTACTATGCGCCTATACATAGTAGGATCCTCCAAAATCTCTCCTGAATCTGCACTCAACTTGCCATTCTGATCCAATGGCACTGAGATAGGCTTACAGCCTGTCATACCATACTTGGACAATATGTCCAAGCTATACTGTCTCTGCAGTAATCCAATACTATGTGGTGACCTAATCACCTCAATGCCCAAGAAATATCTGAGCTCCCCTAGATCCTTCATCTCAAACTTCTGTCTAAGCAAGATCCAACAACATAGCTTAAATCTGGCCTGGTGATCGTCATGTAGATCAAGCTTCCTACTATATGCATATACATAGTAGGATCCTCCAAAATCTCTCCTGAATATGCACTCAACTTGTCTTTCTGATCCAATGGCACTGAGATAGGCTTACAGCCTATCATACCATACTTGGATAACATGTCCAAGCCATACTGTCTCTGTACTAATCCAATACCATGTGGTGACCTAATCACCTCAATGCCCAAGAAATATCTAAGCTCCTCCAAATCCTTCATCTCAAACTTTTATCTAAGCAAGATCTTTACATCAAAGATCTCTGCATCATGGTCCCCCGTAATGATCAAGTCATCTACATAGATGACAACAAGCACAACCCCTCTATCATCGTGTCTCACATACAACAAGAAATCTGCATTGGCTACATGAAAGCCAGTGCGAATATATTCAAAAATCTTATCAGACCATGCTCTTGGTGCTTGTTTTAAGCCATACAAGGCATTCTTCAACCTGCAAACATGCTCGGGGGGTGACTCACATCCTCATAACCAGGTGGCTGCGACATATACACCTCTTCGTGCAAATCCCCATGCAAGAATGTATTCTTTACATCCATCTGATGTAAAGACCATTGCTTTGACGCAACCACTGTTATCACAACTCTCACTGTTGCCATCTTGGCAACTGGGCTGAAAGTTTCCTCATAATCAATGCCATATGTCTGCGCATATCCTTTGGCTATCTACCAATCTAGCCTTGTACCTACTTATGCTTCCATCACTGTTATGTTTTACTTTATACACCCACTTGCATCCAATGGCTTTCTTACCTTCACGCAATTGCACTAAATCCCAAGTCTCATTTCCATATAATGCATCCATCTCCTCATCCATAGCTTTCTCCCAACACACATTTCCAACAGCCTTATCAATGCATGTGGACTCTACAGCCTGCACAACCTTTGCCATGTATGCATAGTGATGTGCCACATAACCATCATAGGTAAACCTCTGCAGAGGATTCTTTACTCTCCCAGATCTTCGTAGCATTGCATTCATGGCTTCCATAGCCTTCTTTACACCAGGTGTTCTCATAGCTGGTATCCCAAGCTCCTCATCAAGGCTCATCTCTAAGCCACTAGACTCTCCATCAACATGAGACCTGTAGAAATGTCAGACATACTTTACGGGGCTCAACCACTTTCTCTTTGCCTTTATGTGATGTACTAATCACATTTGCAGGACTGGTATTATGGCGTAGCCTGCCACTCCATGGTTTATCAAAATTGAACCACTAGATGAGCACTCTCCTGGTCCACTCAAAGACTGTGATTGCTGACTTGCATTCTGTGCAACCACATTTCCACTCACATCAGCCCCAACAGCTTCTTTTTTAGCAACATACCAGCTGCTCATCTCATCAAAAACAACATCCTTGCTTACCCTCAACTCATGTGTAGCAGGGACAGCTGTATTTCTTTTGCTCAAGGGAATATCCAATAAACACACATTTTTCAGCTTTTGGATCCAGCTTAGTTCTCAACTCATCTGGCACATGCACATATGAGATGAGACAAATCAGGTTTTCTGCCAGTAAACCTCTTCTCTGGAGTTACATCATGTATGGCTATAGTTGGAGTCCTGTTCATGATATAAACTGCTGTAGAAACAGCCTCAGTCCAATAGCTATGCGGCATATTCTTCTCTTTCATCAATGCTCACGCAATCTCAGTAATGTTCCTATTTTTTCGCTCACCAACTCCAATTTGCTGCGGAGTGTATCTGCATGTAAACTATCTCCGAATACCATTCTTCTTCAAAAATTCAGAGAACTCATTGGAGAAGTACTCTCCCCCTCCATCGGACCTTAGGTACTTTACATATTTTCCTGTTTGCTTTTCAACCATAACTCTGAAATTCTGAAAGTGAGTGAACACCTCACCCTTCTCCTTCATGACGTATACCCACACTTTCCTTGTGTGGTCTTCATCAATAAATGTCAGATAATACCTGCAGTCTCCCATAGACATGGTCTTTGTAGGACCCCATACATCTGAATGCACAACATCTAGTGCATTTCTGCTCACATATCTGTTACGTGGAAATACATGCCTTGTTTGCTTTCCAAATTGGCATGCTTCACATATTCTCTGCATACCTTCAACTTTAAACTTTGGTAGCCCTATCATGATTCCTTTAGTCTGCATAGATTTCATTCTCTGCACATTCACATGTCCAATTATTTTATGCCAAATGTCTGTGTCTGCAACAATTCCTGAACCATTTGCAAACATCGCAGCACTCACTTCGGGCATGTTTACCTATTTTGCCCACTCTATTGCCTTTTGCAACCAACCTGCACTTGTCTTTAAAGTCTTCAACATAACAACCATCAGGGTTAAACCAAACCTGCAAACCTTGCTCAATCATCTGGCCAACGGAAACTAGATTCTTTGTTATGTTCGGAACATGAAGTACATCTGCAAGGTACTTCACTTTGCCATCCTGCATAGACAATGGCACATCTCCAACATGGGCAATTGGATGAGCATCCCCTATTTCCACAAAACCTAGTCTTTCAAGGTTCTTCATCTCCTTGAACCACTCCCCACCCATGACTTGTCATGGGGAGTGGTTCGAAGCACCTGAATCAACGTACCATATATCATCTTTATGTGCTGCTTCAACATTTTCAGACATGGCATTAACGACATGCTGCATAACAAACAACCTTTCATTATCCTCATTGTTTCTGCTTGAGGATGCATAGTTGTTTTGCTGTAATTTCCTATTTTCCATGTCAGCCTGCTTCTTATAACAATCTGCCTGCACATGTCCAGGCTTACCCCATAATAAAAGCATCCACGTGTATCATTATACTACCTTTGCCAATTTCCACGACCTCTTTGACTCCCCCTGCCTCTGAATCGGCCTCTTCCACCTGCGTGTTGTTGTTGTTGTTCTGAATTCTGGGACTATTGTTGTTGCTATACTGCTGGCCATAATGCTGATTACCTGTTCGGCCACCTCCTTGACTGCGTCCACGGCCTCCTCTACCTCGTCCTCTTCTTGAACTTGTGTAGAAGGCCTGTTGCTCTAAATTGTTTTTGTTTTGTGAAGAGTGTTGGTCTTCACCCAAGCTCTTCTCTTCTATAATCAACATAGACACCAAATCTGTGAAATTAGGAATGTTTTTTCGAGTCTGAATAGACGTCTTGAATGCCTTATATTGTGGCCCGAGACCACGTAGGCAGACTTCTACCTTATCATCATCATCTACTGAAACACCAATAAATGCAAGGGATTTCACAATACCCTTTATCTTCAATGCATAGTCATTCACAGACATACTCTTTTTCTCCATAGTATGAAGTTCATTCTTCAACTGTATCTTTCATGCCTTGGTATTTGTTTCATAGAGTTTTACCAAGGTGTCCCACGCCTCCTTGGGGGACTTGGCATCCTGTATGTGCCCAATCATGGTGTCTTGTATATTGATAGAGAGCCAATACATAACTTTTCTGGCTCCTTGGTTTCAATCCTTGAACTCTTTCACATCTGCAGCTGTCGGATTGATCTCCGGTATCTCTGGTGCCTCTTCATGCTCACCTTCTATGTAGTCCCAGTAGCCCTTTCCTATCAGGAAATTCGTCAACCTGAACCTCCAAGCATGGAAGTTGTTCTTATCAAGCTTCTCAGCAACAATCTGGTTTATGCCATCATTTGACATCTTGCCAGACACACAAATTTACCAGAAACAGCACTCTAGTTTGTCCTGCACAACCTGCTGTATTTTCTGCAACGGTACTCTAGTACACTCAAATGTCACAACCAGTGACCTCAATGTGCATATATACACCCAATGGCAACTGTTGACCTCCTTGCAGTACACACAGTGTCTGCACAACCAATCTGTCTTCTTGCAATTCTTAAAACAGAGTTCTCTGTAGAGAATCGATGACTTACCCGTAGTGCTCGAAATCATCTGCTTTCTGAAAAACGGAGGTCGTGACGCGCCTGAAACCCGTTTTCGAGCCAAAAAATTCAGTCTGATAGGACAACCAAGTTTCCCTATAGCTTTACTCCTACGAAGAAAGCTCCTCAATCAAAGATCATTTGCCGGTGCCTCCTGTAGAGCTCCCGACAAGGGTGTAGTCGCCAACACAAATTGGGAAGAGTAGTGGAAGCTCTTACCCTCGTCCGCTTCCTATGCTTCTCTTGCTTGTAGCTCTCAGCCCTTAGCATAATCCACGCTCTGATACCATGAAAAGATGCAGGGGAGAAGAGAGCTTGAGCTCTTGCAAGCACACACATACTCACAAAACCCTAATAGAGAACACACAAGGTGAGAGGCTGAAAATCTTCTTCTTCTTCACTCAACACTCAACACACCATATACAAAGATAAGAGTACATACATATGAAAAGGTACCCAACCAAATACATACTAGGGTTGTGAACCCAACTAAATGAGCTAGCGCTATAACTATGCCAGTCTCTAGAATGGTTGTCACATAGCCTGTCATCCTACAGGCTGCATATCACCCATGATCTCACCAACCGTACCAGTGGTGTAAGTGTGGGGCCTATCCCCCAGGCGAGTCATCAGTGTCCACCGCCTCACTAGATGAGCTCGATATCTGAACAATATAGGTCTAAGGGATGGTTGGGAGATGGGAGATTGGAACTCACACTTGGGACATACTTATTTTAGCCTGTAATACTTTGGGTCCTCTTCTAGGATTGACAAGGTTTTCTGCAAACCAACAAGCCACTTGGGTGCCTCATACCTTTAAAATGTGCATTGACTCTAGCACTGCTCTATCTTATATGCCCCCCCTTAAGTGGGGATGGCATGTGCTTGGAGGAGAAGAAGCTAAAATGAATAGGTTTCCCACTAGAAAACTAAGGGTTAATAATCTCCTTTTAAAGGATGATTTGTTTATCAATCAAACTGAGGAAGCCATAGAGAGACTCAAAGGAAGAGGCTATGTGCATGGGTATTAGAGATTGTTTACTAATGAAATGCAGTGCATAATTAGGGGGTTGGAAAGCTAAGGGCTGAGGAGGGTAGACATGAAAGAAAGAGATGGAGTGATCTTTTGGAATCTCTTCAAAAGAAGAGGCAGGTGGGGAAACTAACTACTGAAGAGACAAATTGGTATTTTAAGTGCCAAGCTAGGCTCAAAAGTGAAGATGAGAAATGTTCCAAGAAGAAGGAGGCTAGGTACAAATGGAAAACCTTTACCAACAAAAGGAGACCTGATGGGTATCTATTTAAGCTAACAAAAGAAAGAAGAGATTGTAGGTGAAAAGAATGAGACTGATAGAGCCAAGAAATGGATGGAGCACTTAGGTGAAACTCTCAGCCTCAAGGAAGATCTGTCGGATAGAAGGATCCAAGCTGAATCCAAGATTTTGGAATAGGTTAATAGGAGTCTAGACTCTAATAGAGCTAAATGGCTTGAAAGGGATATTGAAATGGAGGAATGTTGGGAGGCCCTCCTAAAATGGTGTTATAGGTATATATTTTTTCATATTTTTGATGAATTAATAATCATACAAAAACATGTTTGGAGGGGAGGGGGAGTGATCAACTTCAAGATCATGATATATACAGTGTTACTGTGTAGAAGCTGAGGATAGGCATGGAGTGGAACACCTGAAGCAAACCAACTGTAGTTACACATACACCATGACAGTACCCTAATAATACCGGAGAAGCAGGTGATGCATATGATGTAGTATTTTTACATTGATCATATGGAAAGGCAATAGAGTAAGCTCCTGCACATGTAAGCAAAATGAAACAGCCACCACCCTGGTTGAGTGAATGTAACCTGACCTGCAGAACCTGCCAATTAGAGGATAAGGAAGACTGAGAGTGTAAATAATCCAAAATGAAAACAATAGATTGCCGATGTACATCCTTCACTATCAATGATTGAGATTGACCACCAACAAAGAGTTCTTGGAACACCAAATCTCCCATAAAAATATATATCTACAGGCTCTGAAATTTGGAGTTGAAACTAGCTCTTACATAAAAATACATATCTACAAGGCTGTGAAATTTGGAGTTAAAACTAGCTCTTTTGGAGTTCAAACACAAGAAAGAAGGCTTGTTTTTAACCATTGGATAACCAATTTTCATCAATAAAAATACATATCTACAAGGCTATGAAATTTGGAGTTAAAACTAGCTCTTTTGGAGTACACAAGAAAGAAGGCTTGTTTTTAACCATTGGATAACCAATTTCCATCAATAAAAATACATATCTACAAGGCTGTGAAATTTGGAGTTAAAACTAGCTCTTTTGGAGTTCAAACACAAGAAAGAAGGCTTGTTTTTAACCATTGGATAACCAATTTCCATCAATCTATTGCCAAAAGGGTAAAGCAAGCTCGAAAAACCAGTAGTGGGTTTGTAAAACCACCTTTAATTTTACTAATCTGCTTCATAATCCATCCGTATAGATAGAATCAGCAAGTTGAGGAGACTAGAACCTTGATTTAAGGAATGCTAAGCTGTCTCTCTCTTAAGTTGTTCAGAGAGTTGTTTTTCAAATTACTTTTCGGTTTTATTTTCTCTTCCTCAGTTGAGCGCTGGATGCTAAATTCTTTTACCCAAGCTTGTGGGCAAGCTTGAAATATATATATATATATATTTTCTCCCTCCAATTCATTAGCGCCTCATTCATCTCCCATTTGTCCCTTGCGTTGGCCATCGACGAAGGCACAGCAACTGCCGGCAGTTTCAGTTGAAGGGCAGCAACGATTTTTTTTAATTTTTTTTAATTTTTTCTGCTTTGTTTTCTATTGCGTGCTGCGCGGATCACTCTAGGGAGGAGGTTGATATTAACCAAAGCTTATAAAGCTTTGTTAATTAAGCTTTATGAGCTTATCAAAAAAGAAAAACCACGCGTTGGATAATGTTATTGATTTTTTTTAAAAAATCTTTTCCCATGGTTGCTGCGTGCTGTTTTCAATGGTAAAGGCCTTTAGATAAGCTTTAATTAAAGCTTAATGTTTATTTATGAATACGAGGGCTCCATGTCCCTTATGCGCTAGTTACTTGTAGCTATTAATAGCTTTGCCTCAAAGCTGAAATTAAAGCTTTTAATAGCTTTAATCGTCCTTCTAAAAAGCTTAGATAAAACCTACGAAAAGCATATTATTATAAGATTCAAAAAAGTTTAAACCCAATATATATATACCTTATACATTACTTTAGAGGATGATGATGTCATCTTCAATGATTCCACAGAACACTTAGTCACTGAGGAAAAAGAAACTAAGCCTGTGATGATGATGAATGCATTTGAATTGATCTCCATGTTTATTATGTGCTAGCCGCTTATAGTATTAATTAGCTTTATCTCAAAGCTAAAATTAAAGCCTTAAGAGCTTTAATTACATAAATTAAAAAAACCTTCTTTAGCTAAGTTATAAAGCTTTCAAAATCTTTTAATCTTGTTCAAATTTAAAGCTTATGCAGTAAAACTTTATAATGGCCTAAAACATTGAGCATAAATTGTATGCAAGGGTTTTGAGAGCTTATGTATAGGTATACCCTTATTCCTTTACGAAAGCATGAATGAAATCCTTCTGTAAAAAAGGAGATCAGAGAAATCATGTGACCTTAAGGTAAAAAGAAAAAGAAAACCTTAAAAAGCTTTAACTTTTGGGAGTAAGACCTTCTTTCAAGGCTTAGAAGAGACCCTAAATTATTTGTTCCAGTCTAATTATTTTTCTGATGTAGAGATTACAATATTTTCAAGATATCTACAACAATGTGGGAAACTTCAAGAGTTTACATAGTTTTATTGTTGTGATATTCAAACACCACTTTTATTGTTTTATTTTGAACGCATCATACCTTGAGGTAAAATTTTCTTATCCCTGAATATTAATTCCTTCAATCATATCTACATTTCTTTATCTAACACTTTACCATGTCGGTGTGCTTCCCCAACGTCATATGAGTACGTATTCAACCCATTAGTCAATTGCATTGTGTGTTTAAAATTGACACTAATTGATTCAAGATATATGACTCCTGGAACTACTTTTAAATGGCTTGGTACCATATAGCATGAGCAATAATATTTCTTTTTTAGAATGATTTCAACATTTCCAATAAAGTTGTACAACACTTGCAAGCGATACCTTCACTTGAAGCAACGTGGCCTAAGTACTAAATTGACCTTTATCCGGATTACCATAAAGTTGATTTTCTTTAAGAAGATTAAATACTAATGCAAGATGCTCTTCATGTTCGGCATGATTCTTACTAAAGACAAGCAAATCATCAAAGAAGAAAATAATGATGCAATTCTGATGGTCAAGAAATATATGATTCATCATGCGTGCAAAAGTAATAGGTGCATTAGTTAGACCAAAAGGCATAACCAAAAATTCATAATGACCAGTTTGAGTACGAAAAGCAGTTTTATAAATGTTAGAACTAGTCATTCAAACCTGATGATATCCAGATTTCAAATCAATTTTACTAAAGACAGATGCACCTTTAAGCTTGTCTAGCTTGTCAACACGAGGAATGAAGTTTTTATATCCTCTATAAATTATTAAATAATTTTTTTCCAATGTTTCTATAAAATTTTTAACTTCAAAAACACTGATTCGAACACCTTCCAAGAAAGTTTCTCATTTCTATCCTTAAAATAATCATGCTTAAATAATTATCCATAGACTTTCAATTCATACTACTATAAGTTCTATTTCTTATAAAGTCGTAATTTAATATAATCCTAATTATGTTTAGAAGAATAATTATATTTAAATCCGTTCGATTGTTTCTCATTTTTCTCATCATAGAGAATCATTGTAATCGAATATATAAAATTTATGACTCTCTTACACTATAGATTCATGTTTATTATTTAAGTCTATTTCAACTACAAATGTAAATTTATCTTTCATCATCTAGACTTGTTCACTTAATTAAGATGGTTAGAATCATTACTAGTTATTAACATTTTACCAAATTTATCCATTTTTCATTTATAATCTCACATCCCCTCAAACAACCTTTCCAACTCAAGGGTAGCATTTTCCTATCCTTATATCTATAACCAATTTAACTTTTATTTTTATGAGTGATGATAAGTTCTCATAAGATTTTGATTAATAACTTTATATATACCCTATCCATAGAAGTAATAACGATTCACATCTCTTTGGGGTGTTAATATTTTTTTTCGGTAGATTACTTCAATCACACCACAATGATGGAGTGTTACTTTACTCACACCACAATGATGGAGGTATGTAACTCAATTTTATTTACAAGACTTTTTCATATGAGTTTTTATAATATTTTTACAACCTAAGAATCTAATTAATAAACCTTAGATTCAAAATTAAGATTAGTTCAAGTCCAGTAACTTAAATAAATTTCTAGATAGGGAAAATTTGTGTCGGAATCTAAATCTCAAAGGAAAGTGGCCACTCTGCCTCAAACTTCTATTCTGAAGGAAGTGACGTAATGAATTTATCTGGTGGTATGGGACATCAAATTGGTTTCATATACTTACTCCAGACATATTTACGTCTTCTATCTTTCTACCATCCTATGTGTGTATGTACAACGCGCCTATGTGGTATGGGACACTTAGACTCGTCTTACATACATTCATTTGATTCGTTCATTGCATATGCATTATGTGTATATCTAGTCTTCCACATCAATCATGAAGGCATCCTCTCATGTGTATGCAACTGTATATCAAGGACGCCCATATATGGCATGCTTTTATGCCTCCACTATTTGTTTCATATGGAGGGTTGATTCACTGTTTGTTTCAGTTGGTTCATATGGAGGGTTGATTCTAGGGGTACTTACGCCTGGCAAACATGTGTGTGGCTGTTATTTGACTATTTATGGGTTGTTTATATCTCAAGACGACGTTGAGAATAATTGATGTGTTGAATTAATCGTTTAACTAACGTAGATAGCATCTGAATATAGCAACAAGAAGTGTGAGGGTACCGAATGAGGTGTCACACTACTGCATGAGATGTGCAAGGGTACCGATTGAGGTGTCACACTATCCGAGGGTACCGATTGAGGTGTCATATGGCTGGTGGATTGAGAGGTGGTGTGAAGATGATGATCATTTTTCTCTTGTATTAAACTTTTTATACATGTTATTTTTTATTTGATAATCAGTGTGATGATCACTAATTTTGGTGTCGCACGAGTTTTCTTGATTGGTATTCCATGTCCATAGGAACCTCTGAGCCATGCCTTTGTGCCTTTTAGCCATGTTCGGACCTCTACGTTTACCTTACAAGTTATGACATCAAAAATCTTATTCTCTTGGCATTTTTCTTACATAACTGAGAATAGTTGCTTCCTCAAACGAGAGGACTATTACATGTATATATTTTATCATATTTTTTATGAATTAATAATCGTACAAAAACATGTTTAATTTAATTTGTGTAGAATTCAGCTTAATGGAATGTGCAAGTGAATCTATATGCAAATGTGTACAAAGTTGTTATTTTATGTAACAAGGCCCAATAGCAATTATATTTGGGCAAAGGTTTTATATGTACAAACCATAGGGATTTTGATATGATTAAAAATATGTAAAGCTATACCCCAAAAGTGGGAAAAGCAAGCCCAATTTGTACCCTCATCTATTCTTAGCTCCTTGGACTATTTTTGTGGATAAAAATTCTCTAAATACTCATGTCGTGGAAGGGGAGCTACACGACATAGAGGGAGGGGAGATTGCACCCAATCTTGTCTTGATGGTGATGTTATTCTATCTCTCATGCCTTATGTTATGCCATGCTATGTGATTTAATTTCAATTTAATTCAAGTCTTTGTTTTAACTTTTGATGTATTTTAAGAGTTTTTAATGATTTCTTCAAGAAGTACAAAAGGATCCAGTGACAAATGGGGAGAGAGAAGTATCCTGGCTGGGATGGATTATCTGTGGAGTTTTTAATTGCCTTTTGGCACTCTCTTAAGGAGTTTGTTTGGAGAATGTGCAATGAAGCCTTTAAATTAGGCAACCTGCATAGGGACTTAAAGGAAGGGCTGGTGACACTTATCCCTAAACAGAATGCTTGTGACAAGTTTAATCATTGCAGGCCTATCACTTTATTGACTGTCATATACAAAATCTTGGCCAAAGTCATTGCTATTAGAATAACCCCTACTCTTTAGGAGATGATTTTTGAAAAAAAATCATGGTTGTATCAAGGGGAGATCCATTAATGATAACATTTATGCTACTATGCTAGGTAGGGATGTGGCTTTAAGGACTAAGTAGAAATGTATTCTTCTGCAGCTTGTTTTGGAGAAGGCATAGGATAGGGTGCATTGGTCCTTTGTGGCCGGATAAATGGATAAAATGGGATATGGTTCCGGAATGTCTTCTTGCATATTCACCCTCACCCTGCGGAGCAAGTCTAACTTAGTATTAAATGGAAGACTTGTTGGAGGTTTTGAGTTCCATAGATATGTGAGACAAGATTGTCCCCTTGCCCCCCTACTGTCTGCTATTTCCTTTCGTCCTTTTATTAGAGCACTTGAGATGGCCTCCTCTGAGGGGAGGGTGAAGGGCTTGAAAGTTTTTTTCCCTCTCTATGTAATAATCTCACATCCCCTCTATGTTGAAAAGATTTTTACTGGTTTGCAATACTCCTTCCATTAAGTTTCACAATATGTGGCACGGCTTACTGCTACAAGGGCTGTTTTCAGGGACAGTTTGATTTCATACCCTCAATGTAAACCTTGTTTTTACAAGGCCAATTGTGATGGTTATTGCAGTAGAGCTCTCCAATAACCAAAAATGGATTGTCCCTTACTGAGCCTATAACGAAGTCCCAACTAGGCCCTTACGTTAATAATACAATCCTGAATCCCTGCTGTAATTGCTACAATTGCACTTTGTTCATCCTAATTAGTATTGCATTGGGTGCCTTCATCCAACCACCCCACTTCTACAGTTTTTGCATGTCCTAGAAGAAACTCTAGCAGCATGCACATGCAAGAAATAACATTTAGCCATGTGACCAATTCTAATTAGTGTGTTTGAGTGGTATGAAACTAACAATTTCCATGTGATTTCCATTAACACATTTTGACAAAGCATTAGAGTAGGTGAATTCAGGTTTATGATTAACTCCCAATGTTATAAGAAAGCATGATATGGTTGGCTCTAATACCAATTAAAGCACACGAAAAGTGCATAAGGTCATTATGTTGAAGTGCACAACGTCATTATGAGTAGACCAGTGCCACCCAAAATGTAGATGGTTTTATAGCTTATAGCCCATCTTTAGTCTACATCATAGTAGGGATGCAAGAAGAATCCTGCTTTCAAACCTTTTCTTCACACTCTAGCCTAGTTGCTCTTGTTGTTCAACCATTTTTCGGGATGAGAGCAACTTTCAAAGCTTGTTGCAACAACTGATCATACCTAGTATTTTTCACCTGGCCTAAGGTCTTGGTTGAGCCCTCTAGAGAATCCAAGGACCTTGTTCTCCAATTGTGTTCTGTACCTTCAACACCATACATCAAACCCACTAATTGCTTGGTAGTCCTAGACTTGATTACCCTTGCCTTATTCTTTTCCTTTGTGTTCATCCTTCTTGGTATCCGTGGGCTTAATCATTTTATTGAAAAGGTATCGGTAGAGTGCTTGGTATCCTCTATGAGAGCTCTATGCATGCATAGAGTTAATAGAGGGCTCTACAAGATGCAAGAGAGCTCTATGCATTTCGTAGAGCCCGCTATGCATAGAGGGCTCTGCCAAATGCATTAGAGCTCAATGCATTTGCATAAGAATCTTACCTAAGCTTGTCAATGCAACTGATCGTCTCTACCTACCATTTTTTACCTGGCCAAGGTCATTTGGTTGAGCCTTCTAGAGTATCCAAGGACCTTGTTCTTGAACTTGTGTTCTGAACCTCGAACACTATACATCAAACCCACTATTTTCTAGGAAGTCCTAGACTAGATTTCCTTCGCCTTTTTTTTTTTGCATTCATCCTCCTTGCTATCCTTGGGCTTCCTTGGGCTTCATGTTATTGAAGAGGTATAGGTAGAGCAACAACTCTTGCATATAGGGCTCTACTTTATAGAAAGAGATCTCTATACATGCATCATAGAAATCTCTATGCGATCTATGCATGTATAGAGTGCTCTACGCTCCTATAAGCTCTATGCTCTCTAAAAGTTCTATGCACTCATGGAGGCTCTACCTTATGGATAGATATCTCTATGCATGTATATTAGAGTTCTCAATGCATACATAGGCCTCTCTATTACTATCCATGTATAGAGTGCTTGATGCATTTGTACAGGGCTCTTTATGAGCCCCATGCATTCATAAGGTAGAACCATGTATACATGCATAGAGAGTGCCCTATTCATGCATAGAGAGTGCTTTATTCATGCTTAGCGAGTGCCCTACTCATGCATAGAGCGCTCTCTTTTCATTTTTGTAGAGCGGTCTATGAGCTCTATGCATGCATAGAGTTCATAGAGGAATTTATCAAATGTCTGAGAGTTCTCTGCATCCATAGAGTTAATAGAGGGCTCTACAAGATGCATGTAGAGAGATGGGACGACATTGTTTGCATGTCAATTATGACACTACAGTTTTTGATGCCCATCTGAGAGAGTTCAGTATAGAGTGCATGCTGCCTAGGTGAGATGAGGGGATTGAGGATAGTGATAGCTTTTATGACCCATGATCTCATAGACTTTTTGCCTCCATGATCTTACATATAAGTTTTGGGTTGATGATATCATTTTGTCAAGATTCATGATAGTACTTGTGATAGGATTTTATGATGTCATTTTGTCGAGATATGTGACAGAATTTATCTCACAATATT
The DNA here is from genome assembly GCF_041138505.1 of Cibotium barometz. Taxonomy (NCBI): domain Eukaryota; kingdom Viridiplantae; phylum Streptophyta; class Polypodiopsida; order Cyatheales; family Cibotiaceae; genus Cibotium; species Cibotium barometz. The sequence continues at coordinate 5,256,473 of NC_141104.1, forward strand.
TGCTATGCTTGGCTACACTGATCTCATAGAATTTTTTGTTGTTTTGTGGAGATATGTGATAGGATTTTATCTTACATGTTTTGTCGAGATATGCTATGCTTGGCTACTTTGATCTCATAGACTTTTTGTCATTTTGTCGAGATATGTGATTTCCTTTTGTCAAGATATGTGATGTTCTTTTTTCAAGATATGTGACAGGATTTTATATGACAGTATTTGCTATGCTTGGCTATGTTGCTCTTGTAGACTTTTAAAACTCACTACCATTAAAATATCCTGCCATTTCAACACTGTCGAGTGTGTCTATACACAGTGCCTTCTTGGGTTATCTTAGTGACTAAGAAAGGTCCTAAGCCTTTGAGCATGAGTTTCTTTTAATGGGTTTTTGTGCTGAAGTGGTGGACCATGTTACCCTCGTTCATTTTCTTGTCCTCCTTTAGTCGAGAGGTGTGATCGTAGGAGCATTCTACTGATTTGCAACCACCACTTTCATTAGGAAATCTTTGATCCAATGATCTATTCCACAACAATTATATCAGTTATAGGTTACATGCTGTAAGATGCAACTTGGGTGACTGGTTGGTTTTTGATAGGACACTCAAAGACTTGGTGTGGTCCTTGATAATGATAGCATTTAAGAGGCATTCTGTTGACAGTAGAGTTGTTGATGTCTTGACCTCTTTCTATGATGGCTACCTGGTATACTGGTTTGATTCCACCACTTGCATCAACTACAAAGTATTCCAGACAAACCTTTGCGGAGTCCTCGGTGACATGTGAGACACTGTCTAAGTCAACCTTGTATTCTATAAACTCAAAAGTTTTCTCAAAACCTATTTGATTCAATGGTGTGATCCTCAGTGGGGTTTGGGGGGGTGGCGGTTGAGGTTGAGGTTAAGGTCCCAACAGTAATGACACATTTTTTGCATTGTAAATATCCCTCACAATTTGTTGTGTCATTTTCTTAGCATTGAGTTGAGGTGTTATTGTCTTAGGCATTATGTCTTGTGGTTGTGATTGAGCTAGTAAAGCCAACTATTGAGGTTTGGTCCAAGCATTAGCAAGGGTTTGCAAATGCGAGCAGCATTGTGAATCCTCATGACCATAACGTCCATAAAAAGTATAATTTCCATTATAGCATGCCCTTAGGACTGGACACTCATTGGTTAACTGCCCTTGTCAACAGGTTGAGCACCCATTGACACTCTATCCTTGGATACATAATATGTACGTTTTTTGGAGGTCTATTGTCCTTCATCACCTCTTGGAGTGCTTTCATGAAATCTATGAAATTCATCTATGTTAAGGTGTTATCTTTAGCAAGGGGTTTAATAGTAGAAGTGCGATGTACCATGACTTAGTAAGCAACAAATTTAGAATCTGATGCTTTGGCTCCCTTTACCATCAGATTATCTTTTAGTTGGATGGCATTTGTTGTGATTTTATCCCATGTGGTGATCCTTTTAATAACTAAGTCATTGTAGATCGCTCCATGTTTAAGCCCATGGATGAATCTATCAAGAAGTTGATTATTCAAATAGCATTCATGCGGAAGGCAATGAGAGTTCAAATCCTTAAGAGGGCTAATGAAACCTCTAACAAACTCCTCTTCTTCTCTCTGAGATTTGTGTAGTTGTGAAGCTACACCCCAAAAGACTCCTTCATGCAACAAGAGCTATATGGATAGCGATATAAGAGTAAATAATATTAGTGCATACTTTCATACATCAACAAGATGCATGAATTTTCTTAAGGATGCATTTACTTGGAATAATAAGTGGCCTAAAGTCTCATGACTGGCATAAGTTTTTAGGTATATACAACTCGTTTTCTCTCTCCTTTATCATATATATATTAATTACAAACATACACGTGTCACATTGAAAATTGCTTCTTATTGCAATTAAAGATTGCATAAGGGAAGACATTAGGAGTGTTATTTACAAGATCAATGCCTTAGTTCAATGGATATCCTTGAAGGAGATAAACTCGCAAAAAATTGAAGATGCAAGAATGAACTCCTTAGAAGTGATGTGTTTGATTGAGAAGCACTTTTCAACGAATATTCTCACCATTCAAATGCACTTGCTCCTACATGTAATTGAGGAGCACAGCAAGACAAAGCACCTATAGACGTGCACACAGACGCGTTTACTCAACTAAAAAAAAACTTACGGGCGTGTCTATTTGCACGTCTATTAGCGCGTCTACAAACCCGCGTCTAAAGGTGCGTTTAAAAGATAGCAAACAGACGTGCCTAGAGACGCGCATATAGGCACGCAAATAGACGCTCAGGAAAATTGTAAAAAACAGACAGACGCATGCATAGACGTGTTTATAGATGTAATTATAGAGGCTTTGTAGACGCACAAATAGGCACTTTTGAACAGACAGACCCGTATATAGACGCGCTACAGAATATTTTTTAAATTTTGTGTGCTTGAACAGAATGCTGTGTATGTTATGTATGCTATGTGGTTTCAGGAATCCCATTTCCACATTGTGTAATTCAATTCTTACAGCCAACCGCATTTTAATTAGCACTCTTGCAAGCATGTCTATAGCCGACATTAATTACAATTTCAAATAAAACATTACAACTCCAAAACGTTTAGTTACAAGGCATTAATTGATAGCTCAAAAAGTGCTTGTATGTACATATAGCACGAAGCTAAGCCACGTCATGTGGCTTCAAGTACCAAAAATAAGAGGAGTGTATATACAAGAGGCACGAAGCCAAGCCAGTGGCTAAGTACAAAAAAGAGTAGCTAGCACTACTCCTCGCTCCCTTCTGCACTCCCTTCTCCGCCTCCTTCTTCCTCGTCTTCTTCCTCATCTTCTTATGCAGGGTCCTGTAAATAAGGGACAACATATATCAATGTATGAAAAATCCAATCTTTATTTATAATATTGGCATTATTTAATTACTTTCAAATATCTCGGGAGACTCTCCAGTAGCCCGGATATACTGCTCCTCAGTAATCAACCCATCATTATAGAAGTGCCTCCATGCATCTCCTCTGCGATGGTGGCGGTGGTAGGCTATCTCGACTGGAGTAGGCTGTTTGCCCACGATATCAAGCTGCAAGATGACACAATTTGCGGAGGGGTTAGTACAAAGAAACAACCTCCTAATAAACTACATAAACAATATAATTTGAGATCGATACTTACAAACTGGGCCTCCCATGATTCAACAACCCCTGCTCCAAAATGCACGCTTCCATATTGCTCCATTTGGATCCTTCGTGCCTCCATGTGCTTTAGACTGGGTTCCTCCTTCGCTGACTTCATTGCTTTCTTCCACTCACGCTTGTGAGCGGTGTGGGGCAGGCCCCTTGGTGGTTGACCTCCCTGGAGCCTGGCAAGCTCCGCTAGTGCATGCCTCTTAAGCGAAGATCTTTTCTTGCTAAGTATCGAAACAATCTTTGACTTGGCCCATTTATCTGTGAACTGAACATTAGGGGGGTTAGGATACCTAGAGCGAATAGCAGCGAGGGTCTCATCAGCCAACCTCTTTGGTTGATCTTTGTAGTGAACAGGGATTTAATATTCACGTGATCACAAGATTTTTTGTGATAATAACACATGTGAACAAGTTATTCACATGTTCTCATGTTACCGTTCACAAAATAACAGGTCACTTGCCATTTGGGAACCCCTTAAAAGCTTGGCTACACATGGGAATAAGCTATTCACATGTTCTCATGTTACCATCTTCACATAATAGCAGGTCAGTGGCCACCTAAGAAGATTTTTTATGCCCAACAAAGATAATTTTTTTAGGCCCTTGTGAAAGCTTTGTGAATATAACATGTGATCACAAGATTTTTTGTGTTATTAACATATGTTATTAACACGTTCACATGTTCTCGTTTACGTCAGTGAAATCCCTGGTAGTGAATAAAGCAATCTCTGTAATTGTTAGTAATTACAGAGTGCATGAAGGCCATGATGTCCTTCCCCCGTGCATCCATCAAGATGCCTGAGTGATGTCATAGTAGATCGTACCATCACTCGGAGGCACGTCTAAATCATCTGAATCATTCTCGTCCCCACCACCACCCCTCCCAAAGCACTGTGCCATGCATCCCCCATCGCTCTCCCTGCTACTATGCCTGCTATACTGTGTCATGTCGAGCTAGTACGCTGGTCACCTGTAGAGCTGGAGAACCAAGTCTCGACTGCATGGGAGTACGTCGACAGCTCTGCAGGCACAAGGGCCTCCTGACGGCATGGGGGAAGGGACATAGGACGGCATGGGGGAAGGGGCTCGGCTATGTAGCCGGTTGGGCTGTGTTGACTCCACTGGGGTAATCTCAAAAGGTGTGGGGTTGGGGTGGTTTGGAGTTCGTAGTGCCGACTCCTGGGGGTGTTTAGAGTACCCGTCATGTAGCCGTATAACTCCCCAGGACTGGGAGGGTGCCCCAAAAGGTTATATAAGTCCCGAAAGATGGTCTCCCGAAGATCAGGTGAGCTTGAAGAGCTTCCTGGCCACATGATGAACTGGAAAAAAGAAAAAAAGAAGATTACTCATGAACTGAGAAGAGCTTCCTGGCCACATGATGAACTGGAAAAAAGAAAAAAAGAAGATTACTCATGAACTGAGAAGATGAATTGAGAAGAGAAAAAGAAGAGAAAAAGAGAGAAAAAGAGAGAAGGAAAGAGAGTAGAAAAGGCATGCATAGCTGGGATAAAAGAGAGGAGAAAGGAGAGGAAAAGAGAGGAGAAAAAGAGGGAATAAAAGAGAGAAAAAGAGAGGAGAATAGAGGAAAAGAGAGGAGAAAAAAAGAGAGAAAAAGAGAGGAGATAAGAGAGAAAAAGAGAGATGAAAAGAGAAGGAAAGAAAGGATAAAAGAGAGAAGAAAAAGAGAGGAGATAAGAGAGAAAAAGAGAGATGAAAAGAGAAGGAAAGAGAGGATAAAAGAGAGAAGAAAAAAGAGAGAAAAAGATAGAGTGCAATCCATTTTTTCAATCATGCTTTCCCTTTCCATCATTCATGCAATCCCCTTCTTCAATCATGCAATCCCTTTCCATCATTCATGCAATCCCTTTCTTCATTCATGCAATCACTTATTTCCATGAAAGGAGAGGAAAAGAGAGGAGAAAAAGAGAGAAAAAGTGGGGATAAAAGAGAGGAGAAAGGAGAGGAAAAGAGAGGAGAAAAAAAGACAGAAAAAGAGAGGAGAGGAAAAAAAAGATGGAAAAAACACAGCATCTATCTTTGCGTATAACAGCGCATCTATAGATGCGGCTATTTGTTTCCAACACAGAGTAGACGTGTCTATAGACGCGCTGTTAGACGCGCTTTTAGATGCACTCTCAAATGCGTCTATAGACGCGCTCTGATGACAGACAGACTATTCTAAAAAATCGAAAAGGACATGCGCCCGACGCGCCCGACACAAAAGCACAACAGTTGTACCAAAAACATTCGTTTCAAAGAGAGCAAAGGACGAATCCAAAGAGAGCAACTTTCAAAGAAGATCAACCCTAAAGAGACTTACCTTGGAATTGTGTGCTATATTGGCTGGAAATAAAGATTGCCCGCTAACACCAGCTTTTGTTTAGATACTCCAACTTTTATCGTTTACCAATTGGTCCCACCTCAAGATTAATCACCTGCTTGATCCCATGCATATCTTCAAGAATGTGGCATCTACCATTTGGGAACATTTGAATGGGACATGAGATTTTGTAGGCATAAGGGAGGATCTACGTACCACAGGGAGGATGCGTGAAGCTTGGCCACAAGAGAGACCAAATGGGCGTGTTTTTTTACCTCGTGCACCATGGAGGTTATCAAAGCTAGAGATGGTGGTGGTGAAGCGTGCTATTACTACAATTCGTACTCCCACTGGATGCATGAGGTGTTTGAAGGGGGCCTTTACAAAGAGCAAGAAAAGAGGTGTAGAGCAATTATATGGCTTGAAATCTCATGATTGGCACAAAATGCTCCAAGTAAGTATTTTATGTGCATAATATCTTTTTCCTTTTAAATTTGTGAGTGAATTAGAAGCAACTAATCAACCATTCCTTGTGTGTTTAGTTCATACTACCTACTAGCATTTCTCGTAGTGCATCAAAGGATGTGAACGATTGTATTTACAAGATGGGCGAGCTTGTGAGGTACTTTACATGATACAAAATGTGATGCATATCAATGCTCCATGCAAGCTGTTCATATTGCTAATATGGTGTACTTTTTCATTTCTAGGTACGTGAGCTCAAAGGAAATAGATCCCACCACGCTTGAGAATTCTCGAGTTATGTCAGTGGAGGTGGTTTGTTTAGTGGAGGAAACATTTCCACGTTCTATTCTCACAAGCCGAATACATCTCATAGTGCATTTGGTGGATGAGATTGCTATATGTGGTACTATACATGCACGATGGTTGTTCTTCCTCAAGCGCTTCATGAAGACCTTGAAGGGTTTCGTGAGACAAAATGCAAGACCCGAAGGTAGCATGGCCGAGGGTTGGTTGGTACAAGAGTCACTTGTATATATTTATGAGGCATGTACATAAAGGAAACTAACACATCCATGTTCATCAATTAATTTTCTCAATGTATAATTGAAATAACACTCTCTTTAAAAACTATTTTTATAGGTCATGCAATGAAATAAGATGAAAGAAGGGAAGGTATGTAGGTCATGCAATGAGGGCACTACAATGCATCGATGCCTAGGCAGGAGGATCCATTTTTCCCCAGTCAATGTGGCTATATTCATGTGGGTTTTTTTTTTGTGCAGACAGCTATACATATACGACACATTCACATGGTGGTAGCCGCATGTATAGCCACACGACCGGTACCAGGATATCACTACTCTCATTACTTTTTCTCACTATTACAAGGGTAGCTGTCACGATGGCAATGGCCTTCATTCTCTTGTAGTGACCTCTAAGCGAAGCATTGGAGTGGGCAAGTTTAGGCTTATGCATAACTCCAACATTTCTTAATGGGTTTCAACAAAGTGTCAACATATTGAAATAGATGTTCAAACGCCTTCAAACGAAATTTCAACCATATGAGACCGCATCTGCGAGACGATTACTAGCCATTGACATGTGCAATGGGCCCATTAAATCCATGGGTCCAATAAATATGTGCTTTGTTACCGTCCACATAGAGTCACGAGAAGTAGTGTTTATTTTTGCAAGTAGGGTATCCTTTTTTTTAAACAAGGCCTCTTTCAAATTTGTCTTTCAGTCTAAAGGGCATATTTTTTTTCTTTGCCCTTCAAGAGAGAGCCAACATAAAGGTTATCTTTCAAGTTCCTCCATAAAACATTTACAAATGAAATGAAATTGTTAAGTCATTGACCTATTATGGTAACAATATATCCATCGACACACTATAAGATTAGCGTATTACAATCCCTTTACTTACGAAGTTTGTTTTTCTTGATCACCATGGTTCTGCTATAAACCTTCATCAGCTTTCTCAATAAGCTATCAACAAATGTGTTCAAAAAAAAGAACTAATTAATGTGTAATGTGTATCTAAAAAAGCAACAAATTAATAGCTACATGCCCTTATGTGCAAAGTTCAAATTTTTTCACCCTTCCATGTGAAGGACAAATTTTTTTTACGTCACTTCAAAAGCAATACTCGATTCTTTCTCATACTTCAAAACTACGTCGAGAAGGTGCCAAGTTGGTTTCTTTTTTTCACCGGCATCTGCACGTTTGTGCCTTATTTTGAATGTTTTATGTAGTGTCGAACAGCATGGCACTATGCACTTGCCATAAAAAATGAGAATGAGATTTTTGACGGCAAGCACAACATCATTATTAACTAAAGCTCAGGCAACCCGGTACAGAGGTCGTGGGATTGTTACCATAACGTGCATACATAAATGTCTCTACTTGTTGTTCCCGCTGCCGTCGCTCCAGCTTCTCACGCGAGTGGCGTGAAAGCAATGTTAGACGCCGGCTTGACGGAGGTACCCGAATCCTACGTGAGGCCTGCGGACGGGCGCCCTGTCTTCGACAAAGTCCGTAGCTGTACTGACAATAACGATCTGGAGATCCCGGTTATAGACGTATCCGAGGCAGAGAAGCCCGAGAGGTCATCGTCGACCAGATTGGTCGTGCGTCCGAGGAGTGGGGTTTCTTTCAGGTAATGAGACGATCAATTAGCTGGTAGCTGTTGATTCTCTTTCCCAAGTACAACGTCGACTGCCGATCGTTTTTCTTCTTGTCAGGTGGTCAATCATGGGATCGATGCAGACAAGACTTTGCAGGCTGTCCGGCGCTTTTACGAACTCCCCATGGAGGCGAAAAGCCAGTTGCCCTTCAGCGACGCCCACTGCGGTGTTACCTTTGCAACTGGCACGGGCGCCACGCGCGATTGGAAGGACGCGCTCGTCACTAGGCGGCGGCCAGGAGTCTGCGACGGTTTCCCATCGCCCCGGAGGTCATGAGGTACGTATACCCAGTTTCTGCGCTGTATATTCTAGCTATGCTGCAGAGAGGAGCTTCTCGAGTATCAAGTCGGACTCGACAAGCTCGCCGCACTTCTCTACCAGGCAATCTTCGAAAGCCTCGGACTGAGCAAGGAGCACGTGCGAAACGGAGGGCTGCCGGGGCTGGAGCGCCTGGTTCTGGTGTGCAACTTCTACCCTCCGTGTCCCGATCCTAGCGTTGTGTTCGGACAGAGCGCCCACTCCGACCTCAACAGCCTCACCCTCCTCCTCCCTGACGCCGTCCCCGGACTCCAAGTCCGCAAGGGCGACTTCTGGGTGGCCGTCAAACTCATCCCCAACGCATTCGTCATCAATATAGGAGACCAGATCGAGGTACCCTCCCTCCTCTCTCTTGTACCAGCTCTAACTCGTAAATAGAAGCGCTAATCCTCTGTGCGTGCAGATCATCACCAACGCTAAGTACAAAAGTGTAGAACACAGAGTCGTAGATTTCCAACTTGTGTTCTGAACCTCGAACATTATACATCAAACCCACTATTTTCTAGGAAGTCCTAGACTAGATTTCCTTTGCCTTATTTTTTTTCTTTGCATTCATCCTCCTCGGGCTTCCTTGGGCTTCATGTTATTGAAGAGGTATAGGTAGAGCAACAACTCTTGCATATAGGGCTCTACTTTATAGAAAGAGATCTCTATACATGCATCATAGAAATCTCTATGCGATCTATCTATGTATAGAGTGCTCTATGCTCCTATAAGCTCTATGCTCTCTAAAAGTTCTATGCACTCATGGAGGCTCTACCTTATGGATAGATATCTCTATGGATGTATATTAGAGTTCTCAATGCATACATAGGCCTCTCTATTACTATCCATGTATAGAGTGCTTGATGCATTTGTACAGGGCTCTCTATGAGCCCCATGCATTCATAAGGTAGCATGCATTCATAAGGTAGAACCATGTATACATGCATAGAGAGTGCTTTATTCATGCTTAGCGAGTGCCCTACTCATGCATAGAGCGCTCTCTTTTCATTTTTGTAGAGCGGTCTATAAGCTCTATGCATGCATAGAGTTCATAGAGGAATTTATCAAATGTATGAGAGTTCTCTGCATCCATAGAGTTAATAGAGGGCTCTACAAGATGCATGTAGAGAGATGGGACGACATTGTTTGCATGTCAATTATGACACTACAGTTTTTGATGCCCATCTGAGAGAGTTCAATATAGAGTGCATGCTGCCTAGGTGAGATGAGGGGATTGAGGATAGTGATAGCTTTTATGACCCATGATCTCATAAACTTTTTGCCTCCATGATCTTACATATAAGTTTTGGGTTGATGATATCATTTTGTTAAGATTCATGATAGTACTTGTGATAGGATTTTATGATGTCATTTTGTCGAGATATGTGATAAGATTTTATCCCACAATATTTGATATGGTTGGCTACATTGATCTCATAGAATTTTTTATTGTTTTGTCGAGATATGTGACAGGATTTTATCTTACATGTTTTGTCGAGATATGCTATGCTTGGCTACGTTGATCTCATAGACTTTCTGTCATTTTGCCGAGATATGTGATTTCCTTTTGTCAAGATATGTGTCACGTAGGCTGTAATGCTTGTGACCGACGGCAGACCGGATGGCCATGTCCGGGGTTCAGTGGGAGAGGACGCCCATGCAGAGTCATGGGCGGCCAGGCTAGTGTGGACGGCAGGCCACACACTATATAGCCTGGGGGATGAGGGGCAATCCTCATTCTTCCTCTATGGCTGGGTGGTGAGCCAGAGGCCGTCCCCTCTTGTGGTAATGCCCGTAGCGACGTTACGGGAATGTAACACTGGTATCAGAGCATGGTTCGATGGGATTGTCAGAGCCCGCGCGTGACCGGGGGGCCGGAGCCCACTCGATGGTTTTCGACCATTCGTCTCCTTATCCTTATCTCGAATGGAGGGTGTGGAGGGAGGCAGCCATGGAAGAATGGAGGGGAAGAACTCTCTCTCTCTCTCTCCCCGTCACACACACGAAGGAGCATCGCAGGTAAGCAAAATTTTTGTTTGCTTTCTTTTTGTTTTCTGCGTTGAATGGCTCCGAATGCTGCGAAAACCTCTCCGTTGAATGCTTGCGAAGTGAAACCTGTGTAGAGGTGGGGGGGGCGCAGACCAACCCCACAAAATTAAAGAAAAAATGCGTGTGCGTGGGGGGGGCGAAGACCACTAGCCCACGACCCGTGCTGAAGGGGGGAGGTGGGGGGGGCGAAGAGTAGCCCCACAGCCCCACGCTTTTACCTGCAGGTGAAAATGACTGTGTGGAAAGGGGGGGGGCGCAAAGCCCATGTAGCACCTCACTGAAGAGAACTGACCCGCAGCAACAGGCGAAGACACGAACAGCATCCCCACGCTTGGCTGTAGCAATGTAAAATGTTTGGGTCTGCGTGAAATTGGTTGAATGAATATGGCGTAGCCACCCAAATGAAATAACCTGCGCAACCATCAACGCCAGGCGGCTACGGCGGGCGTGTGGAGGAGGATGGCAATGCAACGTTTGCCTATACATGGGCCACCCAGGCGGCGGCCGGCCTAGGCGGCCAGCCAGGCCAGCCAGGCGGCCAGGCGGCGGCCAGCCCCACAGCGCCAAGCCAGCGGCGGGCGACCAGCCCAGCGGCGGTGGCCGGCCAGGCGGCGGCGGCGGCCAAAGCAGCCCAGCCACCAGCGCTGCAGGCGGAGAGAAAAGAAAGAAGAAAAAAAAAGGGTTAAAAAACCTATATATTTTTTTAAATATATTTTTATTGTTCATTTTTATGAAATTAAAAATGAGACATTTTCAAACGATTCCTCTCTTGAATGGGGAGGAAAGATCTGGCAAAATACAGCCTCTCAACCATTTTTATTTTTGTTATGAAGACTCTGGGAGCGTAGCCTCGCCAGATTTCAATTTACACTTTTGCGAGCGTCGTCTTGCTAAAGTTAAAGTTTTGTTCGGACAAATTTGTGTTTGTTCTGTGGTGACAAACAAATGTGTTCTTCTATAGACACACCCCACGAAACAAACCCAACACGGCCGTCGCGTCGTGTGGCCGTAGTGCCCGTTTTCCATGAAAGAGACCCACCGCACATGGCCGTAGCGCCGCGTGCTAAGAGAGAGACAAATCCCACGGCCGTAGTGCCGAGTTCTTCGAGAGAGAGCCGTTCTTTGGCCGTTGTGCCTAGTGAACACGTCTATGGCCGTAACGCCTCGAGAATAACACATGTGGTGATCACACATTTGGTTCAGAGAACTAAATTTAAGCTGAGCATAGACTTAGTGTTGACCATCAAAGTCACGTAGTTTGGCTAGTGTAAATCAAAAACTGAGGTGGGTTTTACTTGGGCTAAGAGGACCGGCAATGGAGTCAGTTGTGCCCAAATTAGACGAAGTGCTTATCACGAGAAATCTAGGTAAACATAATTGAGCCGTAGTGCTCATAACCCTTCACAATCTTTTAACAGATGCTAGAAGATTGTGATAAACTTTGGCAAATGAGAACCATGTACAAGCGTAGTCTTGATGTGGTTATGCCTTGTGTCCAAACAAGTTGCTTACTGTTTGTAGCAACAAAAGGCCTTGGCCCATAGAGGCAAGCTGGCCCTTGTTGGTAGTAACAAAATAGTGTCACTACTTGGGCCTAGAGAGTAGTGACTAGTTTGATTTAGTCACGTAGATTACCTTGTAAAAGTAATCCCTAAGATGTGTATTACTTGGGATACAGGGGCTAGCAGTGCTGCTAGCAGTACTCAACTGAATGGTTTATCTAGGAGTACTAATCTGAAGGATTAGCGTACGCCTAGATAATAATAGCAGATTTAGGATTGATTTGTAGAAATCAAAGGTAAATCTGAAGGGGTTTAGTCTTGAGATGTAATGCTCAATGCCCTTATAGAAGTTGATCGAAGAGAACTGTTCTTAAACTTACTAAGCATGGTTTTCTCTTCTTTTTATTGCCATGCGTCGACATCCCACTGCTCGAGAGTTTGTGGTGATCTTTCGAGGGGGGAAAGAGCCTTTTTATATGTCACATCAATTGGTTTGGTGGTAATTTGATGGTATGGGACATCAAATTCTCACAGAATCGATTGTAGTCTTGGTGGAATGGGACGCCAAGGCTTGTGCATGTAACTTGACTCTTTGGCAGGTCTGTATGTACACTTGTCTGTAGTGATAAAGTGTGCAAGATAAAATTTAAACTTTGAAAATTACCAAATATAGCCATAAGTTGGGATAAAACCCAATTACAGAGTTCGGAGAAGCTCTAGGTAGCAAGACCATGATGGTGTGCTAGTGCTAACAGAGTGATTTAGTTCCGGAGTGATCTAAATCTAGAGGTTAGCAGTAAGACTAGTTTGGTTGGACAGTTTCATGCATGGGGGACGCCCTATAGCATTTTGCAAGCGTAGTCTTGCCTATGTTCAACATAAGTGTGCGATTGTGAGCACCTTTTAGTTGCTACCATATGAATTTGGGAAATATATTCTTTCCTACATAAGCAATTGTAATATTGCATGACAGGCTATTTTGTTTACAAAGTTCATGTGCGTGTAAACCCTATAAGTCGTATGACCCCTGGGGAATGAGTGGAGCATTTCTAGGATTTAATAAGGTTTTACATGGCAATAGTGAGTAGTATCTCACTCCAGATGAGCCTGGTTGTTGTTACTCGGATCCGACATATGAAGTGTACATAAACTCGGACTGAGTTAGGATAGAAGGCTAAGCCGGAGAGCTTAGTGGTAAATCCTACTGTATCTGGTGAGCTTTGACTTAACCGGAGTGTTAAGAAGTAAACTCAAAGTCTGGGGCTGATCTGAAGTGTTCGGAGGCAGACATATCTTTTGTTAAATCGGAGAATTTAGCAAAAGATGAGCTTGGGGTGAACCATGGTACCCAGGAAAAAAGCTCTTCACACTAAAATGGTGCACAATAATTTTAGGGTGAAAAAAATCCATCTCGCAGGAATGTTTTACAACTTTCCATAGATGACAGATGAAGACCATGTACTTTACGGAGTTAAAGTACATAGGTGGTGACTTCGGCGCCACATTTTTTGTAGGAAGTCACCAGTGGTGTGGTTAGGTCAGCCGAGACTCCACAAGACCTATGCACTAGTTTTTAAGTTGACCTCTATGATAAGGACGTCCAAAAATTTGTGTTGTAATACCAGAAATTGTACTGCAATGTGCAATGGAGGGGTCACTTTGTGTAGTCACTTCTGAGCAGCAAGTGACTTAATCATCTTGTTATAGATGGTTATATATGGTACTCCCACTCGGGGGAGGTACGCCATTGGGTACGGAGTTACTCACAGACTAGTATGGAGCTACTACTGTGATGATAGTGGGTACGTGGTTACTCACTACTAATACATAGCTGCTAATAAAATTAAGATCCTCGAGTGAAAGATACTCTAGATCAACATTTTAAATTACCGAACCACAATCCATGAGTATCGAGGTACTCATAAATATGTTGACGTTGCTCAAATTGAGGGACCGATTTGTTCGATGGTATGAATAAGCAAGGAGAGTGGAGTAACTTAAAGGTTACACATCACTAGTCCTAGTGAGTTGTCGAGGTCATTCGTAGTTTGATGATCCCCTCTACCTATCAGATAACATTCAATTTTGCAAGCCCTGGCATTTAATCCGTAGTGATTATGAGTTGGGTGTGAGATATGGTTATGAAGTTCTTACAAGAGTACTCGTTTATTTGCTAGTCATTGGTTATAGCTTGGTAGAGATTGCCACCTGTGATGGGTAGGTAGCTTTGCCGCTATGATGAGGAGGCAGCAAATAATATTCTCATAGTTATACTTCATACCAACACCAAACAGGGATAGGATGAAATTCCTAAGTTCATCATCACGAAGTACTGTGATGTTTGCATTTATATTGAATGTATGATGTAATGAGACATTGGGCTTGTGTAATTACCATCAATTATCTAGCAACCTATGGCTTCGCAGCAAGCTCAGTCATTATCTGTGGATTGATAATGTGGTTATTAGTAGTTTGGAATTTTTCTTGATAGATGGTACAACCCACCCAAATGATTCATAAGTGTGTAACCGCTTATGAAGGGTAATAATATGCAACAATGAAGCACTTTGTTACAAGTGTGAAACCACTGATCTGTTGCAAAGCAGTTTATCAATAGTACCACCATATGTGCGTAGACACTATACCACATCTTCGCTGCAAGATGTTTAAAAGTTTCTTGGAAGGACTCAAGAATAAAATATATTAAACACGGTCTAGATTTATTCTTGGACCTATGACACTAGCGCGTAGTCCGCTTGAGAGTAAAATTTTGAGGGAAAGGAGGGATATCCTCAAATATCACATAAACTCGAATAGTTGTGTGAGTCCAGACAATACTTGAAGGGATGTGTCTAGTAATAGCAACAAAGAGTTGTAGGTGATTGGATGTAATTCCAGACACCCGTAGTGGTGCAAGAATCTTTATCAAACATCTCCACATACTATATGATCTGCCTCCGCAGATATAGTATGGCATAAGAGATAGGAAGTTTGATTGTTATATTTGAAAGGAAATTTTCAAAAGTTACATTTACTCTGAGTTAGAGTGGAGTTTAACCATCCGTAGATTGATGGTAGTTAGAAACTCAACAAGATTCTAGAGCATATGCTTGTGCAAAGAGGTTACTCTAAGAGAGAAGTATCTCTCAACTTTGGAACTAATCCTTGTGATTCATGATTAGATTGGCTCTAGTTTATTTCTCCTATAACCGTAGAGTTTTCCAAGGAGAAGTTTTAACAAGTTGGTGAAGCAACATGGTAGCGTAGTCTACAAATATCTAGTAGCATAGTCTAAGAACTTGCGCTACTAGAGTGCTCTCCAGTACATTAGCTTCTGTGCTAATGACATGATGCAAAATCAAGGCATGAAATTTGCCTTGGGGTTTTGGTTGAAATACCAAATCATGGCTTGTGTGAGCATGATCCTGTCTTTACAGAGGTCTGGCGTGCTGTACGCGTACGCAGTTTGTCACAGCCTCGCCCACCTTCCTCGCTAGCACGTAATGCTAGTCCGGAGAGACTGGCCGTAGGTGCGGCGGGTAGCGAAGCGAGAGTTAGTCCGGAGAGGCTAGCCGAGCCTTCGGGGTATAGTTTTGATAGTCCAAGTGCGGGTCATCCTGGGATTCAGAAGACCTATGCACTAGTAAAATATTATTTTATTGGCCTAGTTTGTTTAAGAACGTCCAGACTTATGTGCTGAAATGCAGTAAGTGCCAGGTCAATAAACATGAACGTCTTAAGGTTGGAGAACTACTCCATCCGCTGGAGATTCCTCAAGGGAAATGGTAAAGCATTTCCATGGATTTAATTACCGGTTTACCCAGAGGAGTCGAGGGAATGACTCGGTGTGGGTGGTAGTGGACAGCTTAACTAAAATGGCAAAGTTTATTGCCACGAAGAAAACTGTAAAAACGCCAGAGTTGGCAAAAACTCTTTATTGAACATCTCTACAAGCTATATGGCCTACCCGCAGATATAGTGTCGGATAGAGATAGAAAGTTCAACAGTCATTTTTGAAGGGAAGTCTTCAAAAAGTTGGATACTACTCTAAGTATGAGTACGGCAGATCATCCGGAGTCTGATGGTCAAACTGAAAGAGTTAACAAAATTCTAGAGGATATGTTGCGTTCTTATGTTAGTAAGAAGCAATCTAATTGGGAAGAGTACTTGCCCTTATTGGAGTTTGCCTATAACAGCTCCAAACACTCAGCGACTGGATTTACACCATTCATGTTAATGTATGGATTCCAGCTGAGATCTCCGATGGTTGTAGGCCTAGAAAAGGAGAAGATTCAATCTGTCAAGGATTCCCTTGAAGATATGAATGATATGCTCAAAGCTGCACGCGAGAGCATTCGTAGCGCCAGGATCGCGCTAAAACATTTGCCGATAAAGGACGCAGACAAGTGACCTTTGCAGAAGGTGACTTTGTATTTTTAAAGGTTCCTGCGCAGTCAACAACCATGAAAACGGGAAAGTGTGATAAACTTTCTCCTAAATATTGCGGTCCTTTCAAGGTCCTTAAGAAGATTGGGGACGTAGCCTACAAACTTGAGTTACCGGAGAGTTCTCAAGTTCATCCTGTCTTCCATGTCAGTAAACTGAAGAAATCAATTCACGGGTTAGAGAACGCAGTTTCTCCAGAGATTTTGGTGGAATTGATCACTCCACTAAAGATACCACATGAACTGGAAAGGATTCTTGGGTATCGAGACAGACAAACCCGACATAAAGTGTACCAGGAGGTACTTGTTAAATGGACAGATAGGGATGAGGAGTAGCAACCTAGGAACGCCGTAGTGCAATTTCCAAAAGGTTTCCCCAGCTTGTTTTCGAGGATGAAAACTCTTCTTAAGGGGGGGGTAATGTCACGTAGGCTGTAATGCTTGTGACCGACGGCAGACCGGATGGCCATGTCCGGGGTTCAGTGGGAGAGGACGCCCATGCGGAGTCATGGGCGGCCAGGCTAGTGTGGACGGCAGGCCACACACTATATAGCCTGGGGGATGAGGGGCAATCCTCATTCTTCCTCTATGGCTGGGTGGTGAGCCAGAGGCCGTCCCCTCTTGTGGTAATGCCCGTCGCGGCGTTATGGGAATGTAACAATATGTGATGTTCTTTTTTCAAGATATGTGACAAGATTTTATATGACAGTATTTGCTATGCTTGCCTATGTTGCTCTTGTAGACTTTTTAATCTCACTACCATTGAAATATCCTGCCATTTCAACACTGTCGAGTGTCTCTATATGCAGTGCCTTGTGGGGTTATCATAGTGACTAAGAAAGGTCCTAAGCCTTTGAGCTTGAGTTTCTTTAAATGGGTTTTTGTGCTGAAGTGGAAGACCATGTCACCCTCGTTCATTTTCTTGTCCTCCTTTAGTCGAGAGGTGTGATTGTAGGAGCATTCTACTGATTTGCAACCACCACTTTCATTAGGAAATCTTTGATCCAATGATCTATTCCACAACGATTATATCAGTTATTATAGGTTACATGCTGTAAGATGCAACTTGGGTGATTGGTTGGTTTTTGATAGGACACTCAAAGACTTGATGTGGTCCTTGAGAATGATAGCATTTAAGAGGCATTCTGTTGATAGTAGAGTTGTTGATGTGTTGACCTCTTTCTATGATGGCTACCTGGTATACTGGTTTGATTCCACCACCTGGTATACTGGTTTGATTCTTTAGCAAGGGGTTTACTAGTAGAAGTGAGATGTACCGTGACTTCGTAAAGCAACAGATTTAGAATCTGATGCTTTGGCATCCTTAACCATCCAATTATCTTTTAGTTGGATGGCATTTGTTGTGATTTTATCCCATGTGGTGATCCTTCGTATAACTAAGCCATTATAGATCGCTCCATGATTAAGCCCATGGATGAATCTATCAAGAAGTTGATTATTCAAATAGCATTCATGCGGAAGGCAATGAGAGTTCAAATCCTTAAGACGGCTAATGAAACTTCTAATAGACTCCTCTTCTTCTCTCTTAGACTTGTGTAGTGAAGCTACACCCCAAAAGACTCCTTCATGCACAATTTACTTCAAGAACAATCTCCTAAGAGAGGTGAAGTTCAAGCATTCCTAGACCTTGAGAATTTTATACCAATCCCTAGCCTTACCATCTAATGTTAAACCAAAGGCATTGGTCTTAGAAACCTTATTTCATTCTCCTAGTGCCTCACGCACTTGGTCAAGTACCTCCAAATATCTCCTAGGATCACTATCTCCAGTGAATTTATGAGCTATCTTGACTATCTTGGCAACCTTTCCATGGCTATGTCAACCACCATCTCTCACAACATGCGCTATGCTCTCCACTTCTATTCTTTCGAGGGCCTTTGCAAAAGTAACTAGTCTGTTGGTAGATCTGGTGATAACAAGAGCAATGATAGGAGTAGGTGGAGGTGCAACATTTGGCACTGCATGAGGATGTATTAGTCCAAACCTTGGTGGCTGCTTCAACATTTTCAGACATGGCATAAGCGACATGCTGCATAATAAACAACCTTTCATTATCCTCATTGTTTCTACTCGAGGATGCATAGTTGTTCTGCTACAATTTTCCATTTTCCATGTCAGCCTGCTTCTTATAACAATCTACCTGCACATGTCCAGGCTTACCACAATAAAAGCATCCACGTGTATCATTATACTACCTTTGCCAATTTCCACGACCTCTTTGACTCCCCCTGTCTTTGAATTGGCCTCTTCCACCTGCGTGTTGTTGTTGTTGTTGTGAATTTTGGAACTGTTGTTGTTGCTGCTCTACTGGCCATAATTCTAATTACCTGTTCGGCCACCTCCTTGATCGTGTCCACGGTCTCCTCAACCTCGTCCTTCCTGAACTTGTGTAGAAGGCCTGTTGCTCTGAACTATTTTTGTTTTGTGAAGACTGTTGGTCTTCATCCAAGCTCTTCTCTTCTATAATCAACATAGACACCAAATCTGTAAAATTGGGACTGTTTTCCTGAGTCTGAATAGACGTCTTGAATGCCTTGTATTGTGGCCCGAGACCACATAGGCAGACTTCCACCTTATCGCTCAGGAGTTCATAGCACACTCACTCTAGGGAAGGGATGTTTCATGGGTGCACTAGAATGAAATGTGACCCCTCTAGGAATGGCAATGCTAGATATGTCAGGCGTGCACAAGGGGGTCCATGTGTGAAGTGGTGGTGGCTCCATGGTAACCATGGGCATGTGGCACTCAAAGGTAATAATGTCTCAGTCATAGGTTCCATAGTTGGTGGTGTGGTGCTTACCACACTGGATAAGGCAGTGTACTAGTAGTGTCTTGGGGGTGGGGACAACTCTAGGATCTAAGAAGGTGAATCCCATGCTAGTATGTTCTTAAGTCCCTGAATAGCCTTGTGGGTTAGTCCATGGTATAGATGGGTGATGCTACAAAAGTAGGATCCGCTAGGCTCACAAGAGGTGTTACAATTTTGCTCATTGTGGGTATTCTTGCTTTGGATGTCCCAACATGCACCATAGATCTTTGGATCCTCTCATGTTCAATGATCCCATAAATACAATTATAGATATCCTAAAATTGTTCCTCCTTTGTTGTGGCCCCAAAGCAGAAATCCACAAGTGTCTTTGTTGATGCGTCATACTCCCAATCATCTATGAGAAGATACAAGAGGATATGATTGGCATGTACATAAAGGAAACTAACACATCCATATTCAATAATTAATTTTCTTGATGTATAATTGAAATAACACTCTCTTTAAAAGCTATTTTTTAAATATGTAGTGTAGTATTGAAAATATGGAGCACTATGAATGATTGCATGGATGTCATTTTCATGTGAAGTAAATAGATAAGAAAAGAACAGTGGAAGTTCCTGTAATCTTCCCCTAATGTGTTAAAAGGGATAGAGTACATCATTGGGCTTTAATTGGCAGTTGAGGAAGCTTTGAAGGGGTTTAAAAAGAAGGGGATCAAGGGGGTAGTGGTGGAGAAGAGGTGGAGATGGTTCCTGAGACTGTCCTCTTCTATTGAAATTTAGTGGGTGTTCTTGGAATATTAAGGGAATTAAAGATAAAAAGAAGAGTGTTATTTTTTGTAGTATGATTAAGGATTGAGATCTGTCTATTTTAGCCATTAAGAAACATAACCTTTTTGGGTCTAAAGTTTTGAGAAAAGACAAGCTGAAGGATTGGATTATTTTGTATGGGGGGGAATGGTGGGTTTAGTGGTGTCATGACTATTGTTAAAAATAGCTTACGCCTAGTATCATAGCCAATCATCCTAATGGGAGGAGGATTTTGGTAGTAGAGATTGTGTTGGAAGAAGAGAAGATTTTGATAATTAACTTATATAAATCTCACAAGTACAAGGTAAGGAGTGGGATGTGGGAATGGATAGCTAACTTAAACTGCCAGGGGCATTGCATTCTCATGGGGGACTTCAATATGGTAGAGAAACAAAGGGATAAATGTGGGGAGAGCATTGTGCTGTGATGGGCCATGAAAAGATAAAATGGGTAGGGTTGAGAGGTAATATATGAAAAGATACAAGGGAGAAGAGAGCTTGAGCTTTTGCAAGCACACACACACTCACAAAACCCTAATAGAGAACACACAAGGTGAGAGGCTAAAAATCATCTTCTTCTTCACTCAACACTCAACACTGCCATATACAACGATAAGAGTACATACATATGAAAAGGTAAACCAAATACATACTAGGGTTCTCTATAGTGTGAACCCAACTAAATGAGCTGGCGCTATAACTATGCCAGTCTCTAGAATGGCTATCACACAGCCTGTCTTCCCACTGGCCGCATATCACCCATGATCTCACTAACCATGCCAGTGGTGTAAGTGTGGGGCCTATCCCCCAGGCGGGTCATCAGTGTCCACCGCCTCACTAGATGAGCTCGATATCTCAACACTCCCCTCGAGCTCAACTCCATCTCATGTACACCAAGCGAAGCCCTGAATCTGCGGAGCTTCTCTGTACCCAATGCTTTGGTGAAGATGTCAGCGACCTGATCCTGTGCGCTAACACAAACAAGGTCAACGTCTCCTGCCACCAAGACCTTCTCTCTGACAAAATGGTAGTGGACCTCTATATGCTTCATACGAGCATGAAAAACTCAGTTCTTGGCCCAACTGTATAGTGATAATCTTGTCATAGAAAATGACAACTTGTTAGACCCAAATCTGCAAGTAGCTTTCTCAACCAAGCTACGTCACATGCTACCGTCAGCTCCTCTGTACTTGGCGTATGTACTGGATAGAGCAACCGTAGGCTGCTTCTTGCTGCTCCAAGTCACAGCAGCACTCCCCAAAGAAAATATGAAGCCACTAGTTGATCTTCTATCTAAGATACTACCAGCCCAATCAGCATCTGTATACCCATGTACACATATCTCTATCCCAATTTCATAAAATAGTCCACAATGCAAAGTAGACCTCACATATCTCAGTATGAGTCTCAATGCATCCAAATGCGGCTTCCATGGAGCTTGCATAAATTGACTCACCAACCCAACATCATAGCTCAAATATGGCCTAGTGATCGTCATGTAGATCAAGCTCCCTACTATGCACTTATACATAGTAGGATCCTCCAAAATCTCTCCTGAATCTGCACTCAACTTGCCATTCTGATCCAATGGCACTGAGATAGGCTTACAGCCTGTCATACCATACTTGGACAACATGTCCAAGCTATACTGTCTCTGCAGTAATCCAATACCATGTGGTGACCTAATCACCTCAATGCCATGTGGTGACCTAATCACCTCAATGCCCAAGAAATATCTAAGCTCCCCCAGATCCTTCATCTCAAACTTCTGTCTAAGCAAGATCCAACAACATAGCTCAAATCTCGCTTGGTGATCGTCATGTAGATCAAGCTCCCTACTATGTGCATATACATAGTAGGATCCTCCAAAATCTCTCCTGAATCTACACTCAACTTGCCATTCTGATCCAATGGCACTGAGATAGGTTTACAGCCTGTCATACCATACTTGGACAACATGTCCAAGCCATACTATCTCTACAGCAGTAATCCAATACCATGTGGTGACCTAATCACCTCAATGACCAAGAAATATCTGAGCTCTCCCAGATCCTTCATCTCAAATTTCTGTCTAAGCAAGATCTTTACATCAAAGATCTCTGCATCATGGTCTCCCGTAATGATCAAGTCAGTCATCTACATAGATGACAACAAGCATAACCCCTCTATCACCGTGTCTCATATATAGCGAGAAATCTCCATTGGCTACATGAAAGCCAATAGTGAGAAGATATTGAGAAATCTTGTCAGACCATACTCTTGGTGCATGTTTTAAGCCATACAAGGCTTTCTTCAACTTGGTGACAAAGATATTCAGAAATCTTGTCAGACCATGCTCTTGGTGCTTGTTTTAAGCCAAATATGCTCGGGGTGACTCACATCCTCATAACCACCCACAGGTGGCTACGACATATACACCTGTTCCTGCAAATCCCCATGCAAGAATGTCAAGATATGTGATGTTCTTTTTTCAAGATATGTTACACGATTTTATATGACAGTATTTGCTATGCTTGGCTATGTTGCTCTTGTAGACTTTTTAATCTCACTACCATTGAAATATCCTACCATTTCAACACTGTCGAGTGTCTCTATATGCAGTGCCTTGTGGGGTTATCGTAGTGACTAAGAAAGGTCCTAAGCCTTTGAGCTTGAGTTTCTTTTGATGGGTTTTTGTGCTGAAGTGGAGGACCATGTCACCCTCGTTCATTTTCTTGTCCTCCTTTAGTCGAGAGGTGTGATGGTAGGAGCATTCTACTGATTTGCAACCACCACTTTCATTAGGAAATCTTTGATCCAATGATTTATTCCACAATGATTATATCAGTTATGGGTGACACGCTGTAAGATGAAACTTGGGTGATTGGTTGGTTTTTGATAGGACACTCAAAGACTTGGTGTGGTCCTTGTTAATGATAACATTTAAGAGGCATTCTGTTGATAGTAGAGTTGTTGATGTCTTGACCTCTTTCTATGATGGCTACCTGGTATATTGGTTTAAATTTACCACTTGCAAAGTATTCCAGACAAACCTCTGCGGAGTCCTCGGTGACATGTGAGACACTGTCTAAGTCAACCTTGTATTCTATAAACTCAAAAGTTTTCTCAAAACCTATTTGATTCAATGGTGTGATCCTCGGTGCGGGGTGTGGTGGGGTGGAGGTTAAGGTTGAGGTTGAGGTTGAGGTGCCAAAAATGATGGAGGTAATGACACATTTTTTGCATTGTAAATCTCCCTTACAATAGGTTGTTGTGTCATTTTCTCAGCACGGGGTTGAGGTGTTATTGTCTTAGGCATTATGTCTTGTGGTTGTGATTGAGCTGGTAAAGCCAACTATTGAGGTTTGGTCCAAGCATTAGCAAGGGTTTGCAAATGTGAGCAGCATTGTGAAGCCTCATGACCATAACGTCCATAAACAATATAATTTCCATCATAGCATGCCCTTAGGACTAGACACTTACTGGTTGAATGCCCTTGTCAATAGAAAGCACCCATTGACGCTCTATCCTTGGATACATATGTACGTTTTTTGGAGGTCTATTGTCCTTCATCCCCTCTTGGAGTGCTTTCATAAAATCTTTGAAATTCATCTATGTTAAGGTGTCATCTTTAGCAAGGGGTTTAATAGTAGAAGTGCGATGTACTGTGACTTCGTAAGCAACAGATTTAGAATTTGATAATTTGGCTCCCTTTACCATTAGATTATCTTCTAGTTCGATGGCATTTGTTGTGATTTTATCCCATGTGGTGATCCTTCTAATAACTAAGCCATTATAGATCGCTCCATGTTTAAGCCCATGGATGAATCTATCAAGAAGTTGATTATTCAAATAGCATTCACACGGAAGGCAATGAGAGTTCAAATCCTTAAGATGGCTAATGAAACCTCTAACAGACTCCTCTTCTTCTCTCTGAGATTTGTGTAGTTGTGAAGCTACACCCCAAAAGACTCCTTCATGCACAAACTACTTCAAGAACAATCTCCTAAGAGAGGTGAAGTTCAAGCATTCCTAGACCTTGAGACTTTTATACCAATCCCCAGCCTTACCATCTAATGTTAAACTAAAGGCATTGGTCTTAGAAACCTCATTTCATTCTCCTAGTGTCTCACACACTAGTACCTCCAAATATCTCCTAGGATCACTATCTCCAGTGAATTTATGAGAAATCTTGACTATCTTGGCAACCTTTCCATGGCTATGTCAACCACCATCTTTCACAACATGCACTATGCTCTCCACTTCTATTCTTCGGAGGGCCTGTGCAAAAGCAACTGGTCTGTTGGTAGATCTGGTGATAACAAGAGCAATGATAGGAGTAGGTGGAGGTGCAACATTTGGCACTGCATGAGATGTATTAGTCTAAACCCTAGTGGGGGTAGATGCGCTACATAAGTTATGTGTCGTACGGGTGCCCAATAGGTGCTTTAGTCATGTGGGCATTAAGTACAGTTGGTCTTGCATCAGGAGTTGGTAGCACACTCACTCTAGGGAAGGGATGTTTCATGGGTGCACTAGAATGAAATGTGACCCCTCTAGGAATGGCATTGCTAGATATGTCAGGCGTGCATAGGGGGGTCCATGTGTGAAGTGGTGGTGGATCCGTGGTAACCATGGGCATGTGGCACTCAAGGTAATACTGTGTCAGTCATAGGTTCCATAGTTGGTGGTGTGGTGCTTACCACACTGGATGGGGCAGTGTACTAGTAGTGTCTTGGGGGTGGGGACAACTCTAGGATCTAAGAAGGTGAATCCCATGCTAGTATGCTCTTGAGTCCCTGAATGGCCTCGTGGGTTAGTCCATGGTATAGCTGGGTGATGCTACAAAAGTAGGATCCACTAGGCTCACAAGAGGTGTTACGATTTTGCTCATTGTGGGTATTCTTGCTTTGGATGTCCCAACTTGCACCATAGATCTTTGGATTCTCTCATGTTCCATTTCCAACTAACACTATAAGCTTGGGCTTTAGCAAAAATCCACAAGTGTCTTTGTTGATGCGTCATACTCCCAATCATCTATGAGAAGACATTGATTCAAGATTTGCAAGCCTAGCTCTTTCATCACAAGGTAGACACAATCCCTTTCCAACTAAAACCATAAGCCTGGGCTATAGCGAGAATCCACAAGTGTCTTTGTTGATGCATCATACTCCCAATCATCTATGAGAGGATGTTGATTCAACATTTGCAAGCCTAGCTCTTTCATCGAGGCAATACTTGTGCAGTCCTAGCTGGTGACTCGTTTGGGCATACTGAGCTATTTGGGATACTAATCATTATTGTTTGCCACGGTCAAAGTCTCTTCTTCCTTTGCTCTAGTAGCCTGGATTAGTGCCTCTACTATCTACACTTCTTCTAATGTTCTACCATCAGGCGCATAAGCACTTGTGCAACGAGTGGTTCGTCGATAGTCATAGTTGGTGTTGAAATTAGGGCATTGTGATGAGCTATGGTGGATCAAACACTAGAATCAACATCATTAACAAAGTGATTAGTAAATAATTAAGACGTAATTAGTGGGTCTCTCTCTCTCAGAGATTTTCACATGGCTCCTCACTCTTTGGAGCCTCACATCTTCTCTTGTCTTCAGTCTTTTTGTTGTGGTAGCTTCTCTTCTCGTGTCCATGTCTTCCTTCAATGCTTCCTTTAGATCTTCTTGGTGTGGATCCTCTTCTTGGAAAGAGATATTCTTCTTCTTTCATGGCTGGGGCCATGAGCTTGTCTGTCAGGTCTTTTTGCTCTATGTGAGCAACATGTTTCAATGTTTTGCTGACAGTTCCTTTGGGTTTTTGATGTTCATCTTGTGTCATTATGCAATGCAAACCCAAATTTATGCAGGAGGTCTTACCTCTTGCCTTATTTTGGACAAGGGCAGTGTCTGATCCCATTTTTACACTGATGCAATGTGCCTAATACATAATGCGTATAGCATTCATTCTCATGCACATTCCCAAATGCAACTCTGGCTGTGAATAATCTTGAATTTGAGTGAGATTTACAGGCATTAACCAAGGGTTAAATGCAAAATGATGATTATCACAAATTTATCAGCAGAATTGGTAGTGGACCTCTATATGCTTCGTACGAGCATGAAAAAATGGGTTCCTGGCCAACTGTATACTGCTAATGTTATCACACAAAATGACAACTTGTCTATCCACCACTGAATCTGCAAAGTAGCTTTCTCAACCAAGCTAGCTCCTCTGTACTTGTCCTCTGTACTGGATAGAGCAATCGTAGGTTGCTTCTTGCTGCTCCAAGTCACAAGAGCACTCCCCAAAGAAAACATGAAGCCACTAGTAGATCTTCTATCTGAGATACTACCAGCCCAATCAGCATATGTGTACCCATGTACACATATCTTTGTCCCAGTTTCATAAAATATTTCACAATGCAAAGTAGACCTCACATATCTCAGTATGTGTGTTAATGTATTCAAATGCGGCTTCTGTGGAACTTGCATAAACTGACTCACCAACCCAACAGCATAGCTCAAATCTGGCCTGGTGATCGTCATGTAGATCAAGCTCCCTACTATGCGCCTATACATAGTAGGATCCTCCAAAATCTCTTCTGAATCTGCACTCAACTTGCCATTCTGATCCAATGGCACTGAGATAGGCTTATAGGCTGTCATACCATACTTGGACAACATGTCCAAGCTATACTGTCTCTATAGTAATCCAATACCATGTGGTGACCTAATCACCTCAATGTCCAAGAAATATCTGAGCTCCCCCAGATCCTTCATCTCAAACTTCTGTCTAAGCAAGATTCAACAGCATAGCTCAAATCTAGGATGATTGGCTATGATACTAGGCATAAGCTATTTTTAACAATAGTCATGACACCAGTAAACCTACCATTCCCCCCCATACAAAACAATCCATTCCTTCAGCTTGTCTT
The DNA here is from genome assembly GCF_041138505.1 of Cibotium barometz. Classification (NCBI taxonomy): domain Eukaryota; kingdom Viridiplantae; phylum Streptophyta; class Polypodiopsida; order Cyatheales; family Cibotiaceae; genus Cibotium; species Cibotium barometz. The sequence continues at coordinate 5,283,432 of NC_141104.1, forward strand.
TTCTCAAAACTTTAGACCCAAAAAGCTTATGTTCCTAAATGGCTAAAATAGACAGATCTCAATCCTTAATCAAACTCCAAAAAATAACACTCTTCTTTTTATCTTTAATTCCTTTAATATTCCATAAACACCCACTAATTTCAATAGAAGAGGGCAGTCTCAGGAACCATCTCCACCTCTTCTCCACCACTACCCCCTTGATCCCCTTCTTTTTGAACCCCTTCAAAGCTTCCTCAACCTGCCAATTAAAGCCCAATTATGTACTCTAACCCTTTTAACCCATTAGGGGAAGATTATAGTGGAACTTCCACTGTTCTTTTCTTATCTATTTACTTCACATGAAAATGACATCCATGCATAGTGCTCCATATTTTCAATACTACACTACATATTTAAAAAATAGCTTTTAAAGAGAGCGTTATTTCAATTATACATCGAGAAAATTAATTATTGAATATGGATGTGTTAGTTTCCTTTATGTACATGCCAATCATATCCTCTTGTAAATTCTATCTCTTGCAAACTAATGCTTCCACAATCCTCTCTTGCTTTCCTTAGAGTTTATTTTAGCCATCCAAGTGGCATATTGTTAGGGAGTTGTGCAAGCTTAAGAGAGTATAGAAGTTGTATGTGACTTCTTCTAAATTTTTCTATGTGGTTGATGTCTCAGTGTTACTTTCATCAAAATAGATTTTTGTGCATAAAAGAATATTTTTTTATTATAAAAGTGTTACTTTTATCATTATTGATTTGTATGCATAAAAGAAATTTTTTAAATAAAAGTGTTACTTTTATCATTATTGATTTTTATGCATAAGAGGATGCATAAATAAAATTTATTTTCATTATAAAAGTGTTACTTTTATCATTATTGATTTTTATGCATAAGAGGATGCATAAAAAAATTTATTTTTATTATAAAAGTGTTACTTTTATCATATTTGATTTTCATGCATAAAAGTATGCATAAAAGATTATTATTTTTAATTATAAAAGTGTTACTTTTATCATTATTTATTTTTTATGCATAAGAGGATGCATAAAAGAAATTTATTTTTATTATAAAAGTGTTACTTTTATCATATTTGATTTTCATGCATAAACATATGCATAAAAGATATTTTTTTGATATTAAAAGTGTGATTTTCATCATAAACGATTCTTATGCATAAACATATGCATAAAAGAAATTCTTTAATGAATAAAAGAGTAATTTTCAACATAAATGATTTTTATGATGATAAAAGTGTGACTTTCATCAGAATTAGATTTTATGCATAATAAGACACATATAGAATCTTTATAATTAAATAATGATTCTCCTTAATCCTCTGTTTAATTTCCACAAAAAATTTAAGAAAATGAATAAGTAGATAATCTATGAGAAGAAATACTACCGTTTCATATTCCCGAAGATGGTAATGAGAAAGTTCAATTAAACTATCGAAGTCGGAGATCGAGATAAATGATTATTTTATTCCTAATAAGAAATTCATGTTTTAGAAATCTATAAGTAAATATTCGTCGAACGAAATTTAGAAAAAGAGAAATTGAAATAGTACCTTTCGAGAAAGATAGTTTAGGAGGAACCTTTCAAGATCTAAACTCTGATTCAGACTATTGACCAAGACCTAATTCCTTCGTCAATTTCAATCAATGATGATGTGCCCAGTTCAGGAAAAATGTACTCAAATCCCCCACCAAATTTGAAACTAAGTTAACACTTTTGATTTTGATTTGAGGATCAAGTTATTAGAATTTGAGGAATTCTGTCTGGAATTCAGACCTGGATCTAGAAATAATGGGATACGGGTAGATTATTCATGGTTTTCAAACAAAATCTAAGCTGAAAACTTGCATAGAAACCTTGTTTTCTTAAAAGATTGTCTTACGCCAGAATGCTGGTGGAGGATGCATTTGGTCTATATGTTTATCTAAGGGAAGTTCGGTTACAACAGCTGGCGGGGAGTGTTCAAGGGACAACTCATGCGGCAAAGCGTGCCCAGGTCTTGCCCTTTCGGTATGGTGAAAATGGTGAGCTTCCGGTACGATGGACGAGAGCCGCGACCAACCGGTCCCTGAGTGAAGTGCCAGGACACCTAAGGAGGATCCTGGAGGGTCCCGACCAAGAGATGCACGGGCTCGCGGTGCCAAGGACATCCATGCGTATTTCCAGGAAGATATTATATGATGGACTAATGTTTATTGTAATCTGTTATACTGGATCTCGTTGTTGACCCGCAGGTCTCAACGGAGAGTCCAGAGTGATACTATTTTGTGAGAAACAAAGACTCAATGGAAATTTTGAGTTATAACATGTGTAACCTGTAATTGTTGTCAATGGATTGTTTATAAGTTAAAGTTTAAAGAGGAGTGTGTGCGTATGTGTTTTCTAAAGCAAAAGTTAAGAAAGACATTCAATTATGGGTGGGTGAGTACTTGATTGGTTCTGCTATTCCAGTGGTTGGGTGGTGGCTAACCCATGGGCCAGATGGGGTTAGTAGGCTGGAATCAATAGAGTTTTAATAATAAAATTGACTAATAGTGATACGCTAGAAATCGAGTAGTTAATTAGAATCCTGAAGACTTCTCTAAAGAAATAAATCAACAGCTATGCCTGATTCAATCACCCAGGAAAAAAGCGTTGATTCCTTCAAGTTAAGTCTGTAATAGTTTCCCTTCTATCTAGTTTTATCAGATGAAGGTTAGTTTAGTACCTTGACCTTGTTAGAAAAATTTGTTAATAAAATAAAAATGGTGGAATCGTCCCCGCTTTTCGGGCATGGGAAATTTTTCCGATTTCGGTTTTCGGAGTGACCACCAGCCTAGTCTCGTGCGCCGGACATCGAGGGTGAGGCCCCGAGTGAGAAACCCTGCCCCGCGCAAGAGAGATTTACTTCCACTGCTACCATCTGGGAATCCGCCGGTGCGTAGAGGGGGCAGCGGGATCTCACAGTTGGTATCAGAGCATTGTTGTAAAATTTACGTAATAATAGCAGAAATTGCTTAAAATTTTAAGAAATAATGCTTTTCGCTTGTTAATATTATGTTAAATAAACTTTTAAAAAAATTAAAACTTATAAATTGAATTGGAAATTATAGATGGAAGTTCTATACTTATCCGGTATTCCCGAACTCACCCAGTCACAAGATATGACTGCGTTCGCCTTCAAGCATCTCATCTCTTCCGCTTCAACTCGAACAAGCCGAGCAAGACTCGCAAGCCATTTCGAGGAATTATATTTTCCTGACCCAGCGGAGAGACGACAGCATAAGTGGTTTGCAGGGCAATATTTCCACGCCTCTTGTGACCGGCCTGCAATGTTAAGTCCGAACCTCTCATTGGCAATGATTCTGTTAAAGCTGAAAATGGTGCGTGGTGTCATTCTTTATCATTCGACGCCTCAAAATTTCAGACTCTCATGTCAAGTCTACAGACTCTTTAGTTGCTTCATTCCTAAGTGGATGATAATAGCTCCCTTGTCAGTAAGTGGACGTTTGTATCAGGGCATGGCTATGGCCCAGTACCGTCATCATATGTGTCTCCCGAGGAGATTTGAATTCTGGAGCCGAGCTGCTCTATGTACATAATATTGCAACTTATATATAGAAATATTTGCTGGAGAAACATTCCCTGTTGTATAAGTGATTGTTTATGACCGATCTGAGAAAGAAAAATTTGTTATCGGACATATGTCATAGATCTCCAATAAGATCATTGTCTTGTTTAAGAAATTGTTTTCCGAACCTCTTAAGTCTTAGGATCTCGTGGATGATATAAAAATTTCATAATATATATATTTTTGGTAGAATCATGAGACGAGGAAACCGTGGCCGTCAGCCAGACCCTCTCTCTGAAGATGACGAGCTTGACCCTTATGTTCGCAAGGCTCTTCATAGGACTCAGCCAGGACCCTTCAAAGGAGAAGGGGAGAACCTAGGCGAGGCTGTGGAGAAATGGGCGAAAGCCATGGAAGAGTATTTTGATGTCACAGGCTACAATGAGCGGAGCAAAATGGCTCTTGCCAGGCTGAAAATAGTGGAAACAACCCAGGTAGCATGGAGGAACCACTGTGACACCAACCGTCTGGACAGAAATACTCAGTCTTGGACCGGCCTAAAAACCAATTTGAGAAAGAGATTTTGTCCCCCTGGATTTTTGGAAACCAGAATGAACAAATTCTTAGAGCTAAAGCAGGGGAGCAAAACCATCGAGGAATATCACCAGGCCTTCTCTCTTCTACTCAAATATTCACCACCTCTAGATGAAGAGCAACTCATGGGCAAGGTTCATTCGGGGAATGAACGAACCCTTGGACACATTGGTCAAAAATGCCAAGCCAGTGTCCATGGCTGAAGCTGTCAGAATGGCGAAGGACTTTGCCAAAGCCTTCATCGTAAAAGTTCTGCCAAAGCTAGCTCCCTCATCCTTCAAGAGATTTCAGACACCGGCGGGAAGTTCTTCCAACTTTTCGCCTCCAAAGAGACTCGAAGGTCCTAACCAAAATGTGGAGACGGGAAACTTTAGAAATGAAGGAAGATCTTTCCCCCCAAGTACATTCTCTGGAACTCCGGCTCTCTCCAAAATGCAAAGAGAAGACCTTCGAAGCGAGAACAGATGCTTCGGATGTCAAGGTCTTGGGCACCAGCTCAAGGATTGCCCATCTCCTTCTGTGGGCCAAGGAAGCTAGGTCCCAGAGTTCCGAGAGACTCATTCTTATCAGTCCAATCAGGGTCCCCCGCGCTAGAATCAGGGAAATCCCAGGAAAACTCCAACTCAGCCGTCTGCCTCTATCTAGAGTAGCCTCAGAACTCCTTCCGAGAACTGGGGCAACCAAAGAGAAAGAGTTTCGCCTCAGACTGCAGCAGCCAGAGCAGTCACAATAGCAGAAGTAGTGGAAGAAGAAAGAGGCCAGATTTATGCAGCAATTGAAAATCAAGGGCCAAATGGTCAATTTTCCGTCATCAATACTCCAACTGAGTATCAGGGTAAGCCTTTTAAGCTTTTGATTGATTCAGGCAGTACTCATTCTTTCATTCTCCCTGGATGCTTGCGTAAGCTAGTCTTAGATCAGAAATCAGGGAAATCTATGCAAGTTGAATTGGCAAGTGGGAAGATTCTTTTCACTCACCTTGAGACAGATCGTATTCAGTTCCATCTAGATGGGAATTTAACTGACTGTCAGTTCAGAGTTATACCTTTGGGAGTTTTTGATGGGGGGATCCTTGGAATGGATTGGCTCCACAAAAATCAAACTGACATCAGGGATTTCACTGACGTAAACGAGAACATGTGAACATGTTAATAACACAAAAAATCTTGTGATCACATGTTATATTCACAAAGCTTTCACAAGGGCCTAAAAAAATTATCTTTGTCAGACATAAAAAATCTTCTTAGGTGGCCACTGTGACCTGCTATTATGTGAAGATGGTAACATGAGAACATGTGAATAGCTTATTCCCATGTGTAGCCAAGCTTTTAAGGGGTTCCCAAATGGCAAGTGACCTGTTATTTTGTGAACGGTAACATGAGAACATGTGAATAACTTGTTCACATGTGTTATTATCACAAAAAATCTTGTGATCACGTGAATATTAAATCCCTGGCTGACATTCACTGTCATAATGGAACCATTTCCTTTCATAACCTTCACGGAAACAAAGTTCAAGGAACCGAAATTTCAGGATCCCCAAGTCTGCAGTTAGTAAAGGCTTCTAAGTTACTAAAAGGACTTAGAAAGAAGCAGCGCATTTATCTTGTCAAAATGAATCCGGTAGACTCAAAGTTAAAAGCTAAAGAACCTGAATGGTTAAGTGAACATGATGATTTATTCCCAGCAAAGCTAACAGAGATGCCTCTAATATGGGAAGTAGATCATGTGATAGAATTGACCCCAGAAGCTGAGCCAGTAGCCCTGCGCACGTACAAAATGCTAGTTCTTAAAGCCATCGAACTCAAGGAACAGCTTAGACAACTGTTGGAACAAGGGTTTGTAAGACCTAGTGTTTCACCTTGGGGTGCCCCAATTCTCTTTTAGAAAAAGAAAGATGGAACGCTAAGACTCTGTGTGGATTACAGAGGTCTAAATCAACTGATAGTTAAGAATAAGTATACTATCCCCAGAATTGATGAGCTTCTGGACAAGCTAAGTGGAGCCCAGATCTTCACAAAGATAGATCTCAAATCAGGGTATTATCAGATCAGGATTAATGAGCAAGATATCCAAAGACAGCCCATCAATACTCGGTATGGGCATTATGAATTCACTGTCATGGCGTTTGGATTGACAAATGCCCCAGCTACATTCAATTGCTTAATGCAAGACATTCTCAGAGAATAATTGGATGATTTTGTTCTTGTTTTCTTTGATGATATTCTGATTTACTCAAAAAATGCAGCTGACCATGAAGCTCATGTCAGAAAAGTTCTTGAGATTTTAAGGAAGCACCAACTCTTTGCCAAAAAGAGCAAATGCACTTTCTCTGCGGACCATGTTGAATACTTGGGCTTTCTGGTATCAAAAGATGGAATTTCTCCAGATTCCGCAAAAGTCCAAGCAGTCATAGATTGGCCTGAACCAAAGACAGTGAAAGAAGTCAAAGGATTCTTGGGATTGACTAGTTGGTATAGAATTTTTATGCCAAAGTATGCTCTCATAGCTTCCCCCCTGACTAATCTTCTCAAGAAGAATATCTCGTTTCAATGGTCTGCCAGGTGTCAGAGTGCTTTTGATAAGCTAAAGACTGCCTTGGTAACCAATCCCATTCTAAAGCTGCCAGATTTCTCTCTACCCTTTGAAGTAGTAACTGATGCCAGTGGTTTTGCCCTGGGAGGTGCACTCATGCAGGAAGATCATGCAGTGGCCTATGAATCCCGAAAACTTAGAACGCATGAGAGGAATTATGTTGTCCATGACTTGGAACTATTTTCAGCAGTATATGCTCTGAAATTGTGGAGACATTACCTACTGGGTCAAAGATTCACTTTGATCAACAGAGCTTAAAGTGGATCTTCACTCAAAAGGATCTTAACATGCGCCGACAAAGGTGGATGCACACCCTGCAGGAATTTGATTTTGAAATCAAGTATAGTCCAGGCAAAGAAAATGTGGTAGCAGATGTACTCAGCAGGAAAGCTTCCTTGCTTGCAATTAGTGTAGTGTCAAATCCTTTGATTATTGAAGCAAGAGAGAATATCATGCAGGATAGATTCTTTGGCCCTATTGCTACCCTACTTATGCAGGAAAGCAAAACTCCACAAGAGTTGAACCGAGTTCAAGGGTATAGCCTGGATGATGGAATTATGTATTATAATCGCAGGCTATGCATTCCCAATGATGAGAGAACCAAAGGACAAATTCTAATTGAAGCCCATGACAGCCTTATGGCAGGACATCCAGGTTTCATCAAGACCTACATGTCTGTAAAGAAAAGCTTCTTTTGGCCTGGTCTGAAAAAGGATGTACTGAATCATGCACGTCAATGTCTGACATGCCAGAAAGTCAAAGCTGAAAGAGTAAAAATGCCTGGGAAGTTACATCCATTAGCAGATGAAGTGGGAATGTATCAGTATGGACTTTATTACTGGTGGATTACCTTCAGTGCAATCAGGTTACAACTCCATTTTCGTGGTAGTTGACAAACTAACCAAAGTTACCCATCTGATTCCAATAAAAGAAACCTACACTGCAGTGGATGTGGCCAGAGTGTTTCTCAAGGAAATCTTCAGATTGCATGGCCTACCCAGAAGAATAGTAAGTGATCCAGATTCCAAATTCACGTCAAGGTTCTAGATTGCATTTTTTGAAGCAGTAGGAACTTTCTTGGATCTCAGCATAGCTTACCACCCTAGAAAGGGTAAACCAAGTAATCGAAGATATACTTCAGTCATGCTGTGTGGCAGGGAACCCAAGAAGTGGCTAAGCTATCTACACCTAGTCGAGTTCGCCTACAATGCTTCTTATCACAAAAGTATTGGGATGAGCCCTTTCAAAGCTTTGTATAGACAAGATTGCTTAACTCCATTAACTTGGTCTGACCCATTGATTAGGGTCGAGATGTCCAAACAGATGCTTGATGACATGGAGCAGCAGATGCAGGCAATTCATAAAGATATAAAAGCTGCCTAGGATAGAGAGAAGCAGTATGCAGAAGAAGAGGACAGACAGAGAATTTGAAGAAGCAGATATGGTCTTCATTCGAGTACGCCCCAAAAGAAGTTCTCTATCTCTTGGGAAGTACAAGAAGTTATCCCCCAGATATTGTGGGCCATATCTGATTACAAAGAAAGTAGGTGACTTAGCCTACGAGCTTCTTCTGCCTCCTCATCTCAAAGTACATAATGTATTTCATGTTAGCCTTCTTAAAAAGTATATACCAAGCCCGAATCATGTGCTTGATGATAAAATCTTAACTTCTTCAAACCCAAGGGCAGATGGAACTCCAACCTGAAGAAATCCTTGATGTTTGAGAAAAGATTCTCAAGAACAGAATTCTGAGAGAATTATTGGGGTCAAATGGAAGTTCTATCCTTTTGAAGATGCCACCTGGGAGAAAGAAGCCGATTTGTTGCGAGATTATCCCCAGTTTGCGAGATGACGACATCTCGCATTTTTCAAGTGGGAGAGAATGTAAAATTCCTCCCCAACCTCTCAAGATGTCCAACATCTTCCCCTGTAATCGAATCCCTCTTCAAAAATATAAAAGATCTTGTTTCTACCCGTTTTAGCCTAGAGAGCGAAAATATTCTAGAGAGAGAATATTCAGTTTTTAAATATTTTAGGATAGAAAAAATTCTCATCTTATTGAAATAAGTTCCCCTGAAACAGAAGTTCAAAAAGATTTCCAGAAGGTGCATTAGAAATTAAGTATAATCTGTTCAAGAGGCATTATCCTGGGGGTAAAGATTTTTTCGAAATTTTAAATTAAGGTTCCTATGGACCAATAAGATTCATCTAAATGTAGAAAGGAGATAAATAGAAGAATAAAAGGAAAATCCGCCAAAAATGTATAAATACTCACATAAGATGAAGAGTTGACTAAGGACAAGGTTAATAGTTAAAAAAGAGAGATATTTGAAAGTAATGATGCATTTTTGACACCTCTGCATGGGGGAATTCCTCTCATGAATGAGGCACCTACTTCACATGTGCAATTGAGTTTTAAATATTCAAAAATTGAAATATTTCATCTCTCCTCTCTCCTAATTCAAGTCTAGTTTCAAAAAGTTAGCTCAACTGACCTAAAAATGGTTAAAAATTCACCAAATTGAGTTGGAAAATTCTAGAATCAGTTTGTTTGGTTAGGAGCTCAATTTTTCCTATAAATAGAAGCCCTCCCCTTTGTTGAAACTCAATAGTGTTTATGCACTATTACTCTACTCCTCCCAAGCCAAGAACTGTGAATTTATTAATAATTCACTAGTTTTTGACATTTCCCTCTTCCAAAGATTGGTGGCCACTCTTGTTACAAACAAGAGTTGAACCATCAAGCCAAAGGAAAGCTCCAAGAAACTATGTAAGTAGAGATTCTTGTAATTTTCTTTATTGATTTTATGTTTTTTCTAATGTTTATGATTGTTTGAAGTGATAAATGGAAGCTATGCCTTGATCGAAAGGCTTTTCCCCTCTCTCTTCTTAGAATCAACCCTTCTTTATGCTAGTTAAAGTGATAATTATTGAAATTAAACTTTTTATAATGCTTTCTCTTTTATAAGTGAATTTTGATTAGTCTAGATTACTTTAAATCAATTAAGAGTTAATTTTTAAGACAAATTAAGTAGAAATTTTTAAGACAAATTAAGCAGGAAAATTTGAAAAATGGTCAGCCATACAAAGGAGGTTATGGTGAATTTTTTTGTAAATAATTATTATCTTTTATTATGCTAGAAGAGTAATTCCTATCAATTCTATACTCTAAAAGTGTCATTTTCATGCATAGAAGATGCATATTGCTTATTATTTTTTTATGCATAAAGGAATAATTTTCTTTTATTATGAAAGTGTTATTTTCATCAAAATAGATTTTTATGCATAAAGGAACAATTTTCTTTTATTATGAAAGTGTTACTTTCATCAAAATAGATTTTTATGCATAAAGGAATAATTTTCTTTTATTATGAAAGTGTTACTTTCATCAAAATAGATTTTTATGCATAAAGGAATAATTTTCTTTTATTATGAAAGTGTTACTTTCATCAAAATAGATTATTATGCATAAAGGAATAATTTTCTTTTATTATGAAAGTGTTACTTTCATCAAAATGGATTTTTGTGCATAAAAGAATATTTTTATTATTATAAAAGTGTTGCTTTTATCATTATTGATTTTATGCATAAAAGTATGCATGAAAGAATATTTTTTATTATGAAAGTGTTACTTTCATCGAAATAGATTTTTGTGCATAAAAGAATATTTGAAAGTGTTACTTTCATCAAAATAGATTTTTGTGCATAAAAGAATTTTTTATTATTATAAAAGTGTTACTTTTATCATTATTGATTTGTATGCATAAAAGTATGCATAAAAGAATTTTTTTAAATAAAAGTGTTACTTTTATCATTATTGATTTTTATGGATAAGAGGATGCATAAAAGAAATTTATTTTTATTATAAAAGTGTTACTTTTATCATTGTTGATTTTTATGCATAAGAGGATGCATAAAAGAAATTTATTTTTATTATAAAATTATTACTTTTATCATATTTGATTTTCATGCATAAAAGATTATTATTTTTAATTATAAAAGTGTTACTTTTATCATTATTGATTTTCATGCATAAACATATGCATAAAAGATACTTTTTTTATATTAAAAGTGTGATTTTCATCATAAACGTTTCTTATGCATAAAAGAAATTCTTTCATGATAAAAGAGTAATTTTCAACATAAATGATTTTTATGATGCTAAAAGTGTGACTTTCATCAGAATTGGATTTTATTCATAATAAGACACATATAGAATCTTTATAATTAAATAATGATTCTCCTTAATCCTCTGTTTAATTTCCACAAAAAAATTGGAAAAATGAATTAGTAGATAATCTGTGAGAAGAAATACTACCGTTTCATATTCCCGAAGATGGTAGTGAGAAAGTTCAATTAAATTATCAAAGTCGAAGATCGAGATAAATGATTATTTTATTCCTAATAAGAAATTCATGTTTTAGAAATTTGTAAGTAAATACTCGTCGAACAAAATTTAGAAAAAGAGAAATTGAAATAGTACCTTTTGAGAAAGATAGTTTAGGAGGAACCTTTCCAGACCCAAACTCTAATTCAGACCAAGACCTAATTCCTTCGTCAATTTCAATCAATGACGATGTGCCCAATTTAGGAAAAATGTACTCAAATCCCCCACCGAATCTGAAACTAAGTTAAGACTTTTGATTTTGATCTAAGGATCAAGTTATCAGAATTTGAGGAATTCTGTCTGGAATTCAGACCTAGATCTAGAAATAATGGGATACGGATTTAAGATTATTCATGGTTTTCAAACAAAATCTAAACTGAAAACTTGCATAGAAACCTTTTTTTCTTAAAAGACTGTCTTACGCTAGAATGCTGGTGGAGGGAGCATTTGGTATATATGTTTATCTAAGGGAAGTTCGGTTGCAATAGCTGGCAGGGAGTGTTCAAGGGACAGCTCACGCGGCAAAGCCTTGACCAGCCTCGGTATGGTTAAAATGGTGAGCTTCCGGTACGATGGATGAGGGCCGACGAAGCGGTCCCTGAGTGAAGTGCGAGGACACCTAAGGAGGATCCTGGAGGGTTCTGACCAGGAGATGCACGGGCTCGCGGTGCCGAGGACATCCATGCGTATGTCTAGGAAGATATTATATGATGGTGGACCAATGTTTATTGTAATCTGTTTTACTGGATCTCGTTGTTGACCCGCAAGTCTCAACGGAGAGTCCAGAGTGATACTGTTTTGTAAGAAACAAAAAGTTTAATACAAGAGAAAAATGATCATCATCTTCACACCACCTCTCAATCCACCAGCCATACAAGACCATATTAGGTATTATGGGAAAAATCCCGCATTATGGGAATTTTGAAATTAAGAGGTTTCATGTATTATGGGAATTTCCCACTTAATGTGGGAAAACTTATTGTGGAATTTCTTAATATAGAACGGAGGAAGGTAGTGTTGATAATCACCGTTTAAACCAAAAAAGTGGTATTAGTATTTGTGCATAAACATATTTGAAAGGAGTTTGATAATCATGTAGGAAGGTGGTGTTGATAAACACCATTAATAAGTGGTATTTGTTTCTTTGCAAGGACCTGCACCAATTGAGTTCTACACTGCACAAAATTTATGAAACAATTAAACTAATAAGATAGAAACATTATTATATCAAAAAAATGTAAGAGGCACAAAGAAAAATTTCATTCAATAAGTGAAAATAAAAAATAAAGAAGATACCAAAGTACATCTCTTTTGGATATTAGAGTTATAACCTAAAAATCCACATTGTCAATATTGAATCTACAAATGCTACTCCTCATTGAAGGAACCATCAATATGAGCTTCATCCTCACAAGGCAAGCCAAGCCTAAGCATGCTTTTGCTGTACGGGCTTCCTTTTCTGGTATCTTGATTCTTTTGTATGGTGGTGGATTCCTTGGTTTCTACGACCAAAGAATTGCATCAGCATTTTCCCATACTTGTTGTTCTGCCTCATTAATTTGCCAATATCCCTTCCAACAATCAGCATAAGCTTGAGCATCTGTCAAACCTTTCTTCCTTGCACAAGGTCCCCAATATTGAATCAAGAGTTTCTTGTGCCGAGCACATTTTCTTGGAGGTGTACGGTCATCCTCTCCATAACGCTGACGCTCCACTCTATTTTGCTAAGATGCTATATGCACAATTTATCCTAGAAACTCCAGTGGACTTCGCCTCCAGAGAGGCCACTGTCACCACCCACGACATATGTGAAGAGACAGTGACATTCACAAGGGAGGAACTTGCTCTCATGGTGGAGGGCAGTGGATTGGAGTTAAACAAGGTCAAAGAAAGCTTAGGGGCACAGCTAGCAGAGAAGGAGAAAGAAGCTGTACGATTATCTCAAGCGTCAACTCCTCCCCCGGCCAATAGAGGGATTCAAGAGCAGCTCACAAAGATCAACCAAGATGTACAGACCCTCTCTTCGCGTATAGCTCCTGTGCGCCAAGGGAACCACATCTCTCATTTTTTGGTACATCCTAATCTTGTGGGAGTTTCTGCTGAGGCTACTACTTCCTCCACCCCCCAATGTCCTGTATGTTACAAAGTATTCGATGGGTGGAGCGGCCAGTATATACTGCCCTGTGGACACTACTACCACTTAATATGTTTAGTGAGACACATGCAAAGTATTTCCACATGTGCATTGTGCAGTGTCCCAATAAATCAAGGTATTTATACAGTGTTCGGCATGGCTAGCGAATATAAACCACCAGGACCTTTAGATGCAACTCCTAGTGCAATTCGCAATTTATTTCAAGATGAAAGCTAAGAAAGACATAAATCCTACTTTTGTATTGATAATTTCTCCAAATACAATCATTTGTATAAGTATTTTTTATGAAATTAATGAAATGGCTTCTTCCTCTATGTCAGTATCTTGCTCCAAAATTCTTTCACCGTTTACCCTCTCGTCTGCTAAATTAAGCTCATCTAAGTCAATGTCCAAATTGTCAAGGCCAGTGCACGATGTACGTCCAACATCAAAGTTTTCGTCTACTACATCATCACAATCATACATCCATCTGGGCATATCTTCTTCATACTCTTCGCTTTCAATGTCTCGCAAGATCTTTTCATTGCAATACATGTAAACAAGTTTATCTGCTCGATCTGTAAGAAGTCGATTGCGAATAGTACTGTGAATATATTTGTACATGCTCTAGTTTCTTTCTGAGCCTAAGTTTGAAGAACACTGACTTAGAACCTTCATCGCAAGGTTGCGCAATAAAGCATAGTGCTCACCACCATTCATCATCCACCACTTCCATGCAGGCTGCTCTTTAGCCACATTTGTTGAACAAGGGAGTTGGAAAATAAACCCTCTTTCAATCGAAATGAGGTCATCTCCTTTATGCACTTTACACGATCATCAACATTATTATAAAAAGTGTTTACCACCTTATAAAAATCTTGAACCACCTCAATGTTAGACATCAAATCCATATTCCAGTATTGAGGATCTCTAGCATGTAAGCAGCACTGTGTAGTGGTGAATGCGCTCCAATCCATCTAGCATGGAAGTATTTCAATAGGACTTTTCTTTGTCTACTGGAGAATAGTACACGCCATTGCTTTTCCACCAACCACTGAATGCTCTAATTTCTCACGACACTCCAAACTCCGCTGGACAGTCCACCATTGCATCCATGTTTTCCCGAGATTAGGCGCTCTTTGATCAAGATTTCGTATGGCATACATAACAGGCATCATTACATGGTATGCATCCATCACACTGTTCCACCAACTTCTTCTCATAAGCGCTGCCTTCAAGACTTTGATTTTCTCTTTCACTTTTTCAGGTTGAGTGCTCTCCCAGTCATGAAATGTCATGCATGTAAATGTTTCGCAAACTGCATCTTTATTTCAAAGAAGAGACTCAAAAGTTTAACAGTGAGTGCAAAACCTAGTCTCTGCTGGAAGCTTTAACATAACTCACATGCGAGGTCGAAAAATATCTAACACTCTCTGTCTCTTGAGCATGAATCTTACAAGCTGGCGAGCAGTGTCGAACGATTGTAGTATCATCACTTTTATACCAATCTTTTAATACAAGATTCAAACTATGAGTATTATAGCCTACCGAAAAAACATGTGGATAGTGACGCTTTAGGATTTTGGATACATTCTTGCAATTCTTTGCATTGTCCATGACGATTTGAACTACATTTTTGGCACCCACTTCCTCTATCACAGAGCCAATGACTTGAGCAACGTAAGCCCCAATTTTGATTGAACCAGCAGAATCCACGATACGGATGAAAGTCTCACCTCTAGGTGAAATAACCATTATATTAATTAATGGTTTTCTTTGTACATTGGACCATCCATCACTTACTATACTACATCCAGAAAGCTCTATATTGCTAAGAATTATTCTTTGTTGTACACGTTCTTTTACTTGCGCATAACATTTCTCTAATAGATCATTACGTAGGCGGTGAAAACCCTGGTCCAAACTCACCAATTTTCTTCCATGCTCTCTTCCAATGCTCACTGTCCACCATCATCATAGCACTCCCAGAAAAGTAAATCGCTTCAGCAAGGGCGAGTTGTGCATTGATCATCGAGCCGACCTTGACGTAGGCTTTCTTGCAAATGAAGTTTGACGCATGGGTATATTTCCTACATCAAAGTTCCGCTTGCAGGAAGATGCACTGGGTAGATTACTTTCTGGTTGCACATTGACATTCAGAGTACAAGCAGGCGATGTAGCCGGAGTTTGATGATTAGAACAATAGTGTTCTTGCTGCCTTGATACATTAACGGTAGGAGTGTAATGTTTTCTTGCATCTTTCTTTTGAATTTCTTCTCTTATGCGTTTGGCCACTGCAGGTGCAGAGGGGTGGGTACATGACTTTTTCTTTGCTCTGCCTAAAAAGTGTTCTCTTAGTCGAGGCACCCCACCTGATTTTACTGCATGGCATAGCTTACACTCCCAATCTATGAATCAATCACCAACGTTAATTGCATATTGCCACTCTATCCTAGGTGCCTTTTTTTTCCTACTATTTGGAATTTGGACTCTATTGGAGGTATCACTGGATCTGGAGAGACGGAAAACTCTCTCTCTTGTAGTAAGAGGAGTACGATCCACACTAAGCTCACTCCAATGGGATTTGCATCCCTTTCGGAGCTAGGGATTCGACCCGTACCGGTGCACAAGAGCTTATCCACAAATGGAGAGAATGCTCATGGCTACCATCACTTGACACTAGACTAAGCATACACACAAGCTCAACTTGTCCTCATTCCTACACACCCATTCATTCACGAATACAAGCAAGAGGAATACAATCACTATGCACTCAAGCAAAGAGAAAGACCTCACTCCACTCCTATCTTCCTACAAGCACGCATACATTCAAGCATCAAGCTTCCATGAAAGCTTCAAATCAATCCATGTACTCAAAAATGAAATACTAAAAGCATGCATAAGAGTAAAATGATTAGAGAAGAGGATGAGAAAGACTCATGACATTGCTAATGATTCAATGAAGAGGTTTACCTCATACAATGATGTAGATGGGGTGAGAGAAGAGTCTTCACCTCTATGGAGAAGAGGGAGAGTAGGTCTCTCAAAGGAGCTCTTGCATGAACTAAGCCCAAAGTGTGTCTAAGCTCTCAAATGAGCCACCTTTTATACAAAAATTCTAGGACTCCCATAAGTCCCCATGTGGGATTATTATCAAACCCTCTCCCACATTCATCTACAAAGTGGAACTCTTTTCAAGAGCCCTAAGTATCGTTTTTGTTGCATCCTGGTATTGATCTTCATTTGCAAGCAACACTCCCCCCTTCCTATTTTGCGCACGTCCTCGAGCGCGGTAGTAGCAAGAGCTGCAACAAAAAAACAATTGATACAAGTAAAGTCCTTTATTGATAAAAAGAAAAGAAAGATCAGCAATAATAATTACACACGTGAGCATACAAGTGCAAGGCTGATTAAAGTTTTAATGAGTACTAAAAGAGGTGAGTAAAAACTAGTCAAAGTGAGACTTAGGTAGTAAATAATGCTATGCAAAGGCAAGTGTCTTTGTACACCTCCGGTTATGACCGCAGTCTCAATGTCCTATCAGTATGGAAGTTACTCCTAAGTGGCAACCCTACTCCTAAGTATGAGCAAAGGTGATTGGAGCTTTCTCTTGGTTTTTTTTTTCTTTTTTCTTTTTTCTTTTTTGATATGTGTATAGAAGGTGATAAAGATTAAGTTTCTATCCCCATGAGACCCAAGCAATGGCCAAGAGACCTCCGCCAAGAGAATCTAAAGACCGCTAAGTATCTCAAGGGCGACAGACCCTTTTTCTTTCTTTTATGACCTAAGGAGTACCCCTTGAAGATGAGGGCATCGGTCTTGAGGGCCCATAGTGTACCCCCGAGTCCTACCAACATCTATCAAGGCGATAGATTCCTCAAAGTTCTTCTTCTGAAGTTTTTAGACATCAGTGTTTACCCCATGGAAACCAAGGCATCGGCCCCAAGGTGCTGAGACATCCCCAGGTCCTACCAAGCACTTCGCATGGCGGTAGACACTTCATGTCGCAATTCACCTTGTATATAGATATATATCTTTTTAGGGTATATTTTCATAAATTTTTTTATTACTCCTAGCACCTAGCTCATATTTAAGAGATAACTACCACTAGGGATAACTAATATACCTTGAAGACATAAGTACTTGGCATACTCCCTTGGTATATATCCTACACTGTCTTGGAATAGAAATATCTCTTACTAAGTTTTCTAAGACTCTAGAATGCACTCACCATATTTTAACTACAAATCAAAAACTCAAACCAGCCAATATTGTGTACATGCAAACCATATATTCGAAAGATAAGAGCACTTAAAGAAATAAAGATTAAGATTTGCATACACCTGTTGTAGTGCCCTGTTGATGTTGTTCGTTTGCCTTGAATAATTGCTGATTTTGTGCAGATTGCTTCTCCTTGATCCCTGTAGGCATAGCATATCTCCCCCCTTCCTAATTTGTGTGCACGATAGGTGGACTGTAGGGGCGTATCTGATGCTCTTCTTAAGCTGAGATCTCTGCAAAAAATTTATTAACAAACAAAGAAAAAACAAAAGAATAAAATTTGTTAGTGGTGCCAATCACCAAATATAGCCGAGGGGAAAAAACCCAATGGGAGAAAAGTGCCCTGGCTTGTCGTTCTTATTGTGGAGTCACTGAGTTCACTCTTGCGCTGATGGTGTGGATCATCGAAATAAGAACATAATTCTTTAAAGGCGTAAGGAACTACATTATTCAAACATTGTTTTACCAAAGAGCTTTAATTGTAGTGTTAACGCCTTATCTTTGGTTTTAGGTATGTTCTTCTTGGGTGGAAATTTTATCAATTGTCTTGGAATTTGAGCAAGATAAGAGGATTTAGGCATTGAAGTACCAGAATCTATGCTCAAATGAGACTCCTTTGGACTTGTCTTAGGTACACCAGTTGATGATGGAATTGTGTAACATGGAGAATTTGGGACAACTGGTGACTCTTTACATGTTTTAGGAAGATCAACACAAGTAGATATGTAGGTGCTATCACAGCTACCTTTCCTTTCTTGAAGAGTTTGTGTTGATTTCTTTTGTACCCACTGATATGGGCAATCAGGGGTGTCTCTTGGAACCTTTTTGAAACATTCTTTTACCTTTTGCTCAGCATGGCATTTTGGAAGCCAAATTGATGTTGCACCCTCATAATAACCTTGTGCTTTAAGAACCCGTTTTGGGACCCATCGAGTAACAATTCGAGATTTAGGCTTGGAAATGATGTGCTTCTTAAGAGGCTTAGCAACTGGAAGAGATGGTACAAGTTTGTACGCATCTTTGGGTAGCCACATTGATGAATCCTTCTTGCCTGGCCTTCTTTGAGCAGCAACTAGAGTAGTTGGAACATGCCAGCCATGGCCCTCACTTGAGTACTCATCAATTATCCACATCATTTGTTTTGGAGCTTCAAAAGCAGATTTTGATTGTGGGTTGGGTAAGGTAGAAACATTACCCTTTTGACACGATAAAGCTCGTGGAGTAGCCGAGACTTCCTTAACATGCAATGCTGTTGTGGATGCATTCCTATAGTACAAATCATCTCGAAGGTTATGTGGTTGTACCATTCGTATAGGAATAATGTCATATCCATCTGAGTCACAAAATTGAATTGGCTTCGGTAAAGCACATGTCGATAATGTTGCAAGGACATGACTCCATTCTAATGGATCAATTAAATGCTCAGGGAAGGGTTGTGGAATGTATGCCTCGTCAGATACACTTCGATTACCCTTAAGTCTCTCAGTGTTGAAATCCCTACATGAGGCTCCACACATCCATAGATCTTCTCGCCCATCTGACAATGTAATTTTTGAGCCCTCAGATGAAGCAGAATCAAACTCATCTATTGGAGACCTTGTTACATCACGATACGAGTGATTCCTTAGGTTGACCCTTGTGATGACAGAATCATGTCTGAGGTACAAGTAGTTGTATCCCCAATCTTGAATCATTTGAAATTGTCGCATGAATGGTCTACCCAATATTACTTCATAGTTTGGATGCTTTCCAAAATCCACCACTGCAAAGGTATGCTCATATTCAATCCCACATGTGGTGACCAATATGTTCTCAAGCAGCCCAAGGGGATGTTCTAAGCTTCCATCTGCTAGCTGCAAACGCATCCTGGTACTCCTAATAGCTGGTTTGCCCCATTTTTCCCAAATGGACCTTGTCACAATGCCTACTCCTGCACCACTATCAAGTATTGCAGTTGAAGATACTTTTCGCACTTCCAATGGGAGGGTAGCATTTCCCTGATCGTCTTCACAAAATTTTCCTACTTTGTTGATAGGAACTTGCATTACATGCTTTGTTTCAGGGTGTATAGTACACTCATGGTGACCCTTTTGTAGCAATATATGCTCTGACAAACATGTGGCAATATCATTCCACAACTCAGGTTTAAGCTTTATCAACTCAAGCAAAGGTAAGTTACAAGCCACTGGTGCAGACAAAATAGCTTGCACCATACTCATATCTTTCTCCTTAGTCAACCTTTTATGCATGGAGGGTATCCTCAAGGTTTGAGAACAGTTCTCATATTCTCCCAGATAGGATGGTAAGGTTTTCATTGTATGCTTACTTCTAGGAGAAACAATTGTTTGACCTTCCTCCTGGATGCTTGGGCGACCAAAATTGTTTTCCGTGTCTCTAGTAAAATCCACCTCAGAGAATGGAGGCGAACTAACAGAAGACATGTTCTCATTAATTTTCTCATTTACAGCGGCCCACATGTCATTTGCCATGTCCTCATTAGCATCAATAATTTCATCATTGCATGGGAAGACAAGGCTAGGTGATGGTAGACTTTCTTCTTTCAAAGGAGTGTCAATTGGTGTCGATCTTTCGCTTTGAGCTTGTGAAATGAACTCACTTTTCATTTCCCTACTTGATGACACTTCTGGTATAGTTTCTAATGTTGGCTTAAGAGAGGTTGGGCCCCGAGGAATAGGTGGTGGTGGTCCCTCAAGTATCGACTGAGCTTCCCTAATGAGTTGCTGATTAACAGCTAGATTGATCTTCTCCTCACGAGGGTTTGGGTATTCTTGAAGCTTTTTGGGTAGCTCTGATAAGGCTGCAATGCGACTTCTATGAGCATCAATGATGGCCTCTAGAGTCTCATTCACTTTATCCACAAAAATAGAACCCCCAGAACTATCCTCAGTCGTACTAGCCTTATCTTGTTTAACACTAGGCTCAGGTTGAGGTTGATGTTCCTCACGCACTTCCTGGGATGTAAAAGTTTTATCCTTTATGTTTTGTTTAGAGGTCTCCTGAGAACTAGAAGTGGATGCACTTTTAGTTTGCTTGTTTCGGTTCTTCTTTCTCCTAGTGGTTTTTTTTCTACTGGACTGTAGGGTCTTGTCCACTAGATTTGTCTTTGCGTCCCTAGTTCGAGGTGTCTCATCAGTCTGTATTTCAGTGTTTTTTGTTTGTGAGCGAGTCATGACTCTAAGTGGCACGACATCCTCATTCTCAGATGAAGGTGGTGATGGAATTGCCCCTACAAGGTTAAGTGAAACCTTTGGTTGAGAGGTGCCTTCCTCATGTGGTTTCAACAGACAATCCTTGGGGAAGTGTTCTACACAACACCCTAGACAATATCTTTCGATTGGTGGAAACTGTTGTACTGTTGTATTTGACCGAGATGCTTTGCCTTGAGCGATGTGGACAATCACGAGCCCAATGGGGTTCTCTACACTCATAACAGGGGCCCATTGGTTTGGCCTCTACTTTCCTTGGCTGCCATTGACCTGAGGGGCCTGGAGTCCTAGGTTGGTAGCCGCCTAGCAACATTAAAGAGTTTTGTTCCCCTGGTTGAATCTCCACCAGTGCTTGGCTTGGGTATGTGGGACTTTCAAAGATATTATCCTTGGATGAATATGATACATATTCTTCCTCCACATAGCCTGGGTTTACCAATTCTCTACACATATTTGAATTGTCATAGTCGACAACCCTCACAGGAGCAGTCCCTGGAGCAGGAGGTTGAGCACCAAGAACAGGTCGTGCTTGTTCTTGTGTCATCGGTGGCTTACGTTCAAAATTCGTATATTGTTGATACATTTGTGGAGCCACTCCACCCCTCGGTTGCTCACGTTCCTGTCTCATTCTCGCAATGCGAGTACAATCCTGGGTGGTATGAGTAAAGTTCCAAGCACAGGCTTGGCACCACTTCTTTGTGGGTTGGTTTGTGACTAGAGGAGAAAAGGTATTACAGTCCTCTGTTTTATGGTCACCGCCACATGCTCCACAAAGATGAGGACCTGTAGGAAGTACACTCCTCATTCTCTGCTGCTGTTGTTGTGGCTGCATGGGTGGACGATAGGTTTGTCCTAATCTCCTTAGCACTAGGTTGGCTATTTGGTCTGGATTTACTAGTGCGCTAGACCCTGAACTTTGGTCATCACCCCATTGATTTCTAGGTTTCACCTCAGGGCCAGAACCATCCTGGAACTTGAAGTTATCGGTGAAATCCATAGCATCATGGCAACACTCATTGAAACTTGTATGCTTCTTTGCATAGAGATGTGTATGCAGTGTCGAATTTTTGAGGCCTTTTAAGAAGAGAGAAATTAATCGACTTTGGGCAGGCTTCTCATCTTCTGGGCAACGATTAATGTACTGCTTCATTCTATTTACACAGTCTCTAACACTCTCATTCTCACCTTGCTTGAAAGAGTAGATATGTGCTACTGTGTCATGTTGAATTCCCATCAAGGAAAAAGCAGCAATGAATCTCTCTTCCAAAACTCTTAAAGAAGTTTTGTCTGAAGCCTCTAATGCCTGAAACCAAGCCAGGGCTTTTCCTTCAAGAGTGAGTCCAAACCCTTCTATTTGAGTATGCTTGTCAGCAACTTGCTCAGCTCGAACTGCTTGCCTAAAAGCTGCTACATGGTCGTATGGATCTCCCGACCCTTCATACTTCTTTACCAGTTTCTGAAGAGTTGATGGCCTTACTTGTCGTGAATACTCATCGTAGGGCCTACGGCCTCTTACCCTTAGTGGGAATTGTTCCTCCCTTTGGAGAGATGGTCCACATGTTTCCAAAATTGGTGTGGGTACCCTATTACCAGCCTCACCAAACCCCTCCAAAGATCTTGTCACCCTCATTTCAAGAGGTGAACTTATAGGAGGCCTAGTTGGCTCCCTTCTCATCCGATTGTCATAGTGGGAAAGATGTTGTTTTGGTGTGACCTGTGGTCGCACATTTGGTGTAGGACGATATCGTGGTGCTAGAGTTGGGCTACTAGCAGAGGTCCACTTAGATGTTGAGGGTCCCTCTCTAGTGAACTCTCGTAGGGGAGGAGCAACAGTTTCTCCAAGAAAGGCTGTCTCTCCTGGTTTGGCTGTATGTGTTGAGAACACTTCCATGAATAATGGTTGTCCTTTCCACGTGAGTTCCCTAATCTCTTTCCAATCTAACGTTCGGTATTCATTTGACCATTTATCAACTATTCTGTTCATGTGTCCTGCACACTTCTCAACTACCACTACATAAGCTAGAGGAAGATCCAGCTCTGGCGATTTAGTTGTGGCATAATATCCCTCTAACGAGTCCTTATAGACCTCTTGAAGTGGGTCATCCTGTAAGACCTTTGTCACAGGAATTTGTCGTACAAACTCCCATTGGCATTCAGCCCCCTGATCCATTTTACACTTGCCTTTCCTATCCTTGTCCAAATTTAGATCTACAAGAAGTAAATCATCTATGGTGGATGGCTTTGAGGATTGGGCATTGGATGGTCCAGGCATGTCCGGCTCGATAAGCCAGTCATCTCTAGACTCCTTTGCTCTGGAAAGTTGTGAATAGTCTAACAACTCAGTTTTAGAGAGCTCCCCTAATTTGTCTACCTTTTCTGGATGGTAGGTGACTTCGTAGCGAACACCATCTCCACCCATGTACATGTTACCCTGGTCATTGACTAGAGGTGCTCTATCAAGTTCTGAGAATATGTCGGCTATCTTAACAAGATACCGTTGTTGTGGGTCCCTAAAGATCTCAGCTCCTTGAGCATTTGTGTAGACATATTGGAGTCTCACATTGAATGTTAACCCCATGGTGTCAGCCTCAAATGGATTAAAGGATCGTGAGGGTGTCCTATTTTGGGCTACGGGATGACTAGTTGATGGCCCTAGATTGTCCATGGACAATGAACTATTTGTTCTGGAGGAAAGAGTATCGGATTGGGATTCAGAAAGGGTTTCAGCAATATCTGCCAAGTTTCCTATCGATTGGGTCCCACTTTCCTGAGTAGGTACTCTAGAAGGTGCCCTAGGCCCTATGGCAGAATCTACACGACGTCCTGACCGTAAGTGCATAAGGTCAAATTTTGTTTTGGGTTTTTATGTGTTTCTGTTTCGTTTGTTTTTGGTTTTTGTGTTTTGTTTTTTTTTTATAAAAATATATATATATATATGTATATATATATATATATTTTTCCCTACCTAATCACTAACGGCAACTAAAAAGAAAATGTGTGGCGTAACTATCTATCCTTTTTTTTTTTGGTTTTTTTTTTTAAATTTATTTAATGATCTTATGATTTTATGATTTTTATTTTTTTTATTTTAATTTACACAGAAATTATGAATCACACTAAAAAATACCAACTATGCACAAAGTTACAAAAATTAAAAAAAAATGCAGGTTACACTAATTATGCAAAAAATTTAAAAAATAAAAAATAAAAAAAATGAAGAACTGCAAAATATGCAAAAAATAATAGACTCCTTAAAAAATCAAAAATTTTCTTTTGTTTGTTTTTTTCTCCTTTTGTTGGTTTTTATTGTTTGTTGGTTTGTTTGTTTTTTTGTTTTTTTGTTTTTTTTTTTAATAAAATGAATGAATTTCGTGTCAAAAATAAAAAATTATAAAAATACTAATTATGCATGCAATAAAAATAAAAAATGCAGGCTACCTTCAATTATGCAAAGTTTTGTACAAAAATTTAAATAATGAACAGTGGATTCAAAAAATAAAAATTATTTTTTCTTCGTTTTCTTTTTCTTTTTCTATTTTTTTTCCTTTTATTTTGTTTTGTTTTTTATTTTTATTTTAATTTTGTTTTTGTTTTTAATAACAAAAAGTTAAAACAATGCAAATCTAAACTAATTATGCTAAAAATTACAGAAATGAAAAAAATAAAAATATACAATATGGACTCCTTAAAAAAATAAAAAGAATTTTTTTTTATTTTAATTTTTTTTATTATTTTTTTTAATATATATTTTTTTTAGATTTTCCACTATTCTCCCTTTTTTTTTTTTAATCCCTTTCTTTTCTATTCTCTTTTTTTTTCTTTCTTTTTTTCTTTTTTATTCATTTTTTTTTTAAAAAAAAAATTAATTGTTTTTTTTTTAATTTTTTTTATTTATAAAAATAAACAAACATGAAATAAATAAATAAATAAATAAAAAGTCAAAAGTTTTTTTTTCCACCAACCTTCCACCGCTTCGCGCCGTTCGCCTGATTTCTCGCCGGCTCCCAGCTGCCTCCACGCAGCTTCTGCAACGACGCACCGTTGCCTTTACTCCTTGCAGCTGCAGCGACCACCTACACAGCTACAGCCAGTTTGCCGGTCGCCTCCACTCTTCCTCGCTTTCAACCGGCCTTCCAACGGCCGCACCGTCTTCTGCTGTCGACGCCGCCCTGTGCTTGGCTCTGCTCTACACCCTGCTCTACGCCTGCCTCTTGCCTGCACGCAACCTCCACTCTACACCTCGCCTTCTACAGCCGCCTCTGCAGGCCACGTCAGCTGCACCACTTCCTCAGCTCCAACCACCTCTTTCAGTTGTGGCCTTCCTCGTTGTTTTTTTTTTTTACATCCAGCGGCCGACAACCTCTGCACTCCCTTCAACTGCCTGCCGACTGCTCTTTCCAGCCGCCGTCAGCCTCTCCTTGCCGCCTCTCGCCAGCCACGCAGGCCTCTCGACTGCCGTCAACGTCTGCTTGCCGACTCTGCGCTCTTGCCTTTCTCCTCTCAGCTGCCGTGTTACAGGCTCCTCCCACTGCTGCAGGCGCCTACTCCAACCACCTCCACGTCCGCTGCTGCCAGCCTCCAAGCACCTCCAAAGCCTTCGCTAGCCAGACGACCATCGTTAACGATTATATATATATATATATATATATATATATATATAATTGTTTGTTTGTTTGTTTTTCTTTTTTTAAACAAAATGTCTCCTCTGCCTCCTTTCAGCCGCCCGATGCAGTCCTGCGAAAATATAAATCTATATAAATATATATAGATTTATATATATATATATATATATATTCTTTTAATAAACAGCCTCTTCCTCCTTCCGGCAAAGGGCAGCAGCCCTTACCCTTTCTTACCACCATCCAAGACAACACACCAAGAAGGCAATATAGATTTTATATATTACAATAGTGATTTTGATGAAAGGGAATGGCACCGCTTACTTGCTTGCTTGCTACCAAAATTTTTATTGTTTTTTACATGTTAGTGAAAAGCATGAAAGCATGAAATGACAAAAAACAATGAAGGTAAACATAATGAACGGTACTTGAAAAGCAATAAAACATAAAAAACAATGCGGGAGAAACCTCAACCGCTCAATGGTTTTCCTTATCCACTCACACCGAGATCACACACTCAAACTTAATCTAATCACTCAATGGTTTTGCAACCAAAAGAGGAAATAGTGGTGGTTTCCACACACTCTCAACCGGATTTGAGTCTTCTCCCCGGCAGCGGCGCCAATGGAGAGACGGAAAACTCTCTCTCTTGTAGTAAGAGGAGTACGATCCACACTAAGCTCACTCCAATGGGATTTGCATCCCTTTCGGAGCTAGGGATTCGACCCGTACCGGTGCACAAGAGCTTATCCACAAATGGAGAGAATGCTCATGGCTACCATCACTTGACACTAGACTAAGCATACACACAAGCTCAACTTGTCCTCATTCCTACACACCCATTCATTCACGAATACAAGCAAGAGGAATACAATCACTATGCACTCAAGCAAAGAGAAAGACCTCACTCCACTCCTATCTTCCTACAAGCACGCATACATTCAAGCATCAAGCTTCCATGAAAGCTTCAAATCAATCCATGTACTCAAAAATGAAATACTAAAAGCATGCATAAGAGTAAAATGATTAGAGAAGAGGATGAGAAAGACTCATGACATTGCTAATGATTCAATGAAGAGGTTTACCTCATACAATGATGTAGATGGGGTGAGAGAAGAGTCTTCACCTCTATGGAGAAGAGGGAGAGTAGGTCTCTCAAAGGAGCTCTTGCATGAACTAAGCCCAAAGTGTGTCTAAGCTCTCAAATGAGCCACCTTTTATACAAAAATTCTAGGACTCCCATAAGTCCCCATGTGGGATTATTATCAAACCCTCTCCCACATTCATCTACAAAGTGGAACTCTTTTCAAGAGCCCTAAGTATCGTTTTTGTTGCATCCTGGTATTGATCTTCATTTGCAAGCAACAGGATCCAACATTGTCCTCCATCTCAAATAGCCTATTCAAGCAAGCATATAACAATGAATACACAAATGAAAAAACAACAGTCACGCACGTATTACAAAACATACATCAGTAGACAAACTACTTCGAAACTATCTTGACAAACACAAAAGATCATCACTTGCAAGGTCTGACTACAAAAACATGCATACAATGCACATTGCACCCCCAATGAAGGATGATCATCATATACGTAGTTTGTTGTTTTAACTTTAGAAAATAAAGATATCCATGACGATTCATGCTAAATGCAAAGGATGACTGAAAGTTTTTAAACCATGAATTATTTTATTTGGATACTTACATAACCAAAAATATTAATCCTTGCTAAACCTTTAGCATCACGACAAGACGAATGCATGAATGTGTGTTCTAAGATTAAGATACATATAACTGATAGCATGCATACAATGCACATTGCACCCCCAATGAAGGATGATCATTATATACGTATTTTATTGTTTTAACTTTAGAAAATAAAGATATCCATGACGATTCATGCTAAATACAAAGGATGACTGAAAGTTTTTAGACCATGAATTATTTTATTTGGATACTTACATAACCATAAATATTAATCCTTGCTAAACTTTTAGCATCACGACAAGACGAATGCATGAATGTGTGTTCTAAGATTAAGATACGTATAATTGATAGCATGCATACAATGCACATTGCACCCCCAATGAAGGATGATCATCATATACGTAGTTATTGTTTTAACTTTAGAAAATAAAGATATCCATGACGATTCATGCTAAATGCAAACAATGAGTAAAAGTTTTTAGACCATGAATTATTTTATTTGGATACTTACATAACCATAAATATTAATCCCGGGCCACAACGTGCCAGTTTTGGCCCTACAACCCGAATCTAGCATGTTTAGTCGTCTAATAGAGACTTTTAGTAGAGCTACGCGCTTTGAACCTGGCGACAAGTGAAGTAAACGAAGGAGGAGGGGAAGTAGATTCACCATTCACATCTCATGTAGACCCTGCCCTCCCAAAGAGTGTCCATGTGGATATTCTACCCACTTCATTTAATAAAGGCCCTACTGAGCTACCACCTTCTGACGCTCTTTCTAAAGTAGAGGTCCCTAGAATTCAAACCATAAGAAGTGACATTGCATCCACTTTGAGAGTGCTTTTTGGCATGCCAAGTTTAGATGGGATATTTCTCAATGAAAATTGGGAATATGACCTACACACGGAGACTCTGTCTGACCTCTGACTGACCTATACACGGGTTACACATACCATGTAGGTTGGTTAGAAGTCATATGATCTACATCTAGTGCCACCAATCTAGATGAACAACAACAAATGATATGTGAAGTTATCCATAGAATTGTCCAATTTGAGAGGCAGAATAGGGGAGTGAACCTAGTTTCCACTGGTCCTATGAGATTTTTGGATACGGGCAAGGCTAAACAACCAACCCTGTCACAATTGGAGACTCCCTCGGTGAGTCCCGTAGATCCTTCGTATGTTGTTTCGCCTGGAGTCTCAATGCAGATTGAGCCCACGAGCAGTAACTTTAGCTTTCCAACTTAGGCTCAACTTTCCATTAGGGAATCCACAATGCCTATTCTGATGATGAGCATGACGAAAAGTGCACCCGTTACCACTGTAGTTAGTAAAACACCGCTACCTAGTGGTACAGTACCTACAACAGTGCGTACCAGTGCATATCGACCATATGTACCTATCGCTACTCATGCTCATGTAGCTCCTACGCCTCTTGTTATGCCAATGGCGTATGCTCTATGAATGCCATATCAGAACCCTTATCCAAGAGGAGCTATGCCTAGTCACCGTCGGGTAGGAGTCTCTTTCAATGGGGGTTGCCCCCAGGGGAAAGCCATGTGTCATGAAACATTAAGTTGTAATTAGCCTTGGTATCAACAAGAGTAAATTTTTGGGTGAAGCTCATCGGGATGGTCATTCCTAACCATAACTGAGCAAGCTTCACCTCCCATAGTAGCATTTTAATTCACTACCATTGAAATATCCTACCATTTCAACACCGTCGAGTGTCTCTATGCGCAGTTCCTTGTGGGGTTATCTTAGTGACTAGGAAAGGTCCTAAGCCTCCGAGCTTGAGTTTCTTTTAATGGGTTTTTATGCTGAAGTGGAGGACCATGTCACCAACAACATGCACTATGCTTTTCGCTTCTATTCTTCTGAGGGCCTGTGCAAAAGCAACTGGTCTGTTGGTAGATCTGGTGATGGCGTAACAAGAGCAATGATAGGAGTAGGTGGAGGTGCAACATTTAGCACTGCATGAGGATGTATTAGTCCGAACCCTGGTGGGGGTAGATGCGCTACATCATAAGTTATGTGTCCTACGGTGCCCAATATAGGTGCTTTAGTCATGTGGGCATTAAGTACAGTTGGTCTTGCATCAGGAGTTGGTAGCACACTCACTCTAGGGAAGGGATGTTTCATGGGTGCACTAGAATGAAATATGACCCCTCTAGGAATGAAATATGACCCCTCTAGGAATGAAATATATGACCCCTCTAGGAATGAAATATGACCCCTCTAGGAATGGGCATTCTCTTGACATGTGGCACTATTATGGTTGATGTGGCAATTCCATGATGTGGCATGCCATGTCACCAAGTGCGAGAGGTGGCAAGAAGATGTGGCATTAATGATGACTAGGATGATGAGGTGGGGAGTCAACTAGGTTGACCATGTTGATATGGAGGGTTGAGGTGGCAAGGTGAGGTGGCAAGCTGCTTATGTGGATCCTCTCGAAGCTGCTTATGTGGATCCTCTCCAAGCTGATGTGGACATACAGTGGCATGCATGTATAAGATTTGTGCCTACCCAAGCCTCACACATGGAATGATATCTAAGCTTTAAAGTTTACCAAGCCTAGATTTTCAAACCTAACTAGGATTGGTTTTAGACTTGAAAAGGGGAGAGTGGACACAATATGGGAATTTTCACTTGGGAGGATTGAAAATGGACCTTCCCATACTCAAATTAAGCTAATTTTTTTAAATAAATTCATGGCAATAAGCGTATTGATCCCTAGAGTTTTTAGATTGAAAGATTCAATATTTGATTTTCTAGAACTAAATTACAATTGATTTAATGGGCCTCTAACAGTCATAATAAAATTTCCAAAGTAAATCTACAAAAATCCAACCGTTAGATTTGTAATTTTACCTTATATCCACATTATACTAATCTCTCCCAATCTAATCATCACTAGATTGATCCCAAAGAAAAGGGGATTTGCAATTATTGGGGATATTCGATCAGATTATAGTTTTAGGTGCCCAACTTTGCATATGATGTTTCATTAGAAGACCTTGAAGTGAAACTCCTTGGCTAACTAGGAGAGATTGGCTATTCTTCTTGAAAAAAGGCCTATTTTCCAGCTAAAGCCAAGGGTGCCCACTACATGTTTCATTAGAAGACCTTGAAGTAAAACTCCTTGGCTAAGTAGGAGAGATTGGCTATTCTTCTTGAAAAAATGCCTGTTTTTCGGCTAAAGCCAAGGGTGCCCACTACATGAAACTAGATAACCTCATCTTGCAACCACCCTTTTGTATGATTATTAATTCATCAAAAATATGATAAAATATATACATGTAATAGTCCTCTCGTTTGAGGAAGCAACTGTCCTTAGATGTGTAAGAAAAATGCCAAGAGAATAAGATTGTTGATGTCATATCCTGCAAGGTAGACGTAGAGGTCTGAACATGGCTCAGAGGCATAAAGGCATGGCTCAGAGGTTCTTATGGACATGGAATACAAATCAAGAAAACTCATGCGACACCAAAATTGGTGATCGTCACACTGATTATCAAATAAAAAATAACATGTGCAAAAAGTTTAATATAAGAGAAAAATGATCATCATCTTCACACCACCTCTCAATCCATCAACCATACGACACCTCAATCGGTACCCTCGGATATTGCGTCATCTCAATCGGTACCCTTGCACATCTCATGCAGTGTGACACCTCATTCGGTACCCTTGCACTTCTTGTATACTTAGATGCTATCCACGTTAGTTAAACAATTAATTGAACACATCAATTAATCTCAACATCGTCTTGAGATATAGACAACCCATAAATAATCAAATAACAACCACACACATGTTTGCCAAGCGTATGTACCCCAAGAATCACCCGTCCATACAAACCAACTGAAACAAACAATGGAGGCATCCACACACATGTTTGCCAGGTGTAAGTACCCCGCGAATCAACCCTCCATATCAACCAACTAAAACAAACAGTGAATCAACCCTCCATATGAAACAAAGAGTGGAGGCACAAAAGCATGCCATATACGGGCATCCCTAATATACAGTTGCATAAACACATGAGAGGATGGCTTCATGATTGATGTGGAAGACTAGATCTACACATAATGCATATGCAATGAACGAATCAAATGAATGTATGTAAGACGAGTCTAAGTGTCCCATACCACATAGGCGCATTGTACATACACACATAGGATGGTAGAAAGATAGAAGACATAAATATGTCTGGAGTAAATGATATGAAACCAATTTGATGTCCCATTCCATACATCACTTTCTTCAGAATAGAAGTTTAAGGCGGAGTGGCAAGTTTCCTTTGAAACTTAAATTCTGACACAAATTTTCTCTATCTAGAAATTTTTTTTAAGTTACTGGACTTGAACTAACCTTAATGTTGAATCTAAGGTTTATTAATTAGGTTCTTAAGTTGTAAAAATATTATAAAAACTCATATGAAAAAGTCTTGTAAATAAAAGTGAGTTACATACCTCTATCATTGTGGTGTGATTGAAGTAATCTTCCGAAAAAAATATTAACACTCCAAAGAGATGTGAATCGTTATTACTTATATGGATAGGGTATATATAAAGTTATTAATCAGAATCTTATGAGAAACTTATAATCATAAAAATAAAAGTTAAATTGGTTATAGATATAAGGATAGGAAAATGCTAACCTTGAGTTGGAAAGGTTGTTTGAGGGGATGTGAGATTATAAATGAAAAATGGATAAATTTGATAAAATGTTAATAACTAATAATGATTCTAACCATCTTAATTAAGTGAACAAGTCTAGATGATGAAAGATAAATTTACATTTGTAGTTGAAATAGACTTAAATAATAAACATGAATCTATAGTGTAAGAGAGTTGTACCTTTTATATATTCGATTACAATGATTCTCTATGATGAGAAAAATGACCAACAATGCCAATGGATTTAAATATAATTATTCTTTCAAACATAATTAGGGTTATATTAAATTACGACTTTATAAGAAATAGAACTTATAGTAGTATGAATTGAAAGTCTATGCATAATTATTTAAGCATGATTATTTCAAAGATAGAAATGAGAAACTTTCTTGGAAGGTGTTCGAATCAGTGTTTTTGAAGATAAAAATTTCATAGAAACATTGGGAAAAATTTATTTAATAAGTTATAGAGGATATAACAACTTACTTGTGTGTTGTACAACTTTATTGGAAGTGTTGAAATCATTCTAAAAAAGAAATATTATTGCTCATGCTATATGGTACCAAGCAATTTAAAAGTAGTTCCATGAGTCATATATCTTGAATTAATTAGTGTCAATTTTAAACACACAATGCAATTGACTAATGGGTTGAATACTTACTCATATGACGTTGGGGAAGCACACCTACATGGTAAAGTGTTAGATAAAGAAATGTAGATATGAGTGATGGAATTAATATTCATGAATAAGAAAATTTTACCTCAAGGTATGATGCGCTGAGAATAAAACAATAAAGTGGTGTTTGAATATCATAACAATAAAAATATGTAAACTCTTGAAGTTTCCCACATTGTTGTAGATATCTTGAAAATATTGTAATCTCTACATCACGAAAATAATTAGACTGGAACAAAGAATTTAGGGTCTCTTCTAAGCCTTGAAAGAAGGTCTTACTCCCAAAAGTTAAAGCTTTTTAAGGTTTTCTTTTTCTTTTTACCTTAAGGTCACATGATGATAGAAGTTTTTGCTAATCGTTTCTTCGATCTCCTGGTTTTTATAGAAGGATTTGATTTATGCTTTTGCAAAGGAATAAGGGTATACCTATACATAACCTCTCAAAACCCTTGCATACAATTTATGCTCAATGTTTTAGGCCATTTAAAGTTTTACTGCATAAGCTTTAAATTTGAACAAGATTAAAAGATTTTGAAAGCTTTATAACTTAGCTAAAGAAGGTTTTTTTATTTATATAATTAAATCTCTTAAGGCTTTAATTTTAGCTTTGAGATAAAGCTGATTAAGACTGTAAGCGGCTAGCACATAAGAAACATGGAGATCAATTCAAATGCATACATCATCATAGGCTTAGTTTCTTTTTCCTTAGTGACTAAGTGTTCTGCGAAATCATTGAAGATGACATCATAATCCTCTAGAGTAATGTATAAGGTATATATATATTGGGTTTAAGCTTTTTTGAATCTTATAATAATACACTTTTCCTAGGTGACATCATCATAGGCTTAGTTTCTTTTTCCTTAGTGACTAAGTGTTCTGCGAAATCATTGAAGATGACATCATCATCCTCTAGAGTGTTTTTTTTATACGCTCATAAAGCTTAATTAACAAAGCTTTGGTTAATATCAACCTCCTCCCTGGAGTGATCCACGCAGCACGCAATAGAAAACAAAGCAAAAAAAAAAAAGAGACTCGTTGTTGCCCTTCAACTGAAACTGTCGGCAGTTGTGCTATGCTGATTCTATCTATACTGATGGATTATGAAGCAGATTAGTGAAATTAAAGATGGTTTTACAAACCCACTAATGGTTTTCCAGATTGCTTTACCCTTTGGGTAATAGATTGATGGAAGTTGGTTATCCAATGGTTAAAAACAAGCCTTCTTTCTTTCTGTTTGAACTCCAAAAGACCTAGTTTTACTCCAAACTCCAAAAGACCTAGTCTCAACTCCAAAAGACCTAGTTTCAACTCCAAATTCCAAAAGACCTAGTTTCAACTCCAAATTTCACGCCCTGTAGATAAGTATTTTTATGTTTCAACTCCAAAAGAGCTAGTTTCAACTCCAAATTTCACAGCTTGATATGTATTTTTATGGGAGATTTGGTGTTCTAGGAACTCTTTGTTGTATGTTGGTGTCAATCTCAATCATTGATAGTGAAGGATGTACATCGGCAATCTATTGTTTTCATTTTGGATTATTTACACTCTGAGTCTTCCTTATCCTCTAATTGGCAGGTTCTGCAGGTTAGGTTACATTCACTCAGCCAGGATGGTGGCTGTTTCAATTTTTTTCTACATGTGCAGGAGCTTACTCTGTTGCCTTTCCATATGGTCAATGTGAAAATATAGTATTATTAGGGTATTGTCATGGTGTATGTGTATCTACAGTTGGTTTGCTTCAGGCGTTCCACTCCATGCCTATCCTCAGCTTCTACACAGTAACATTGTTTATATCATGATCTTGAAGTTGATCACTTCCCCCCTCCTCCCCCCCCTTCTATCTCTTACTCTTGTATTACTTTTAATAATATTAAAGCTACTCACTATTTCCACTAAAAAAATATAAGCCTTCTTTCAACCATACATAAACATAAATCCATAAACATGTTCTTCTTCATTTAAATTCAAAAAAATTACCAAAATCACCTCTGTTTTTGTCTCTTTCACCTCTAAGACTTTATCCAGAAGTATTTGATTTCCTTCAAGAAGATTAAATTAACCCAAAGCTCTGATACCACTGTCACGGGACCCTTTTGTACTTCTTGAAGAAATAATTAAAAACTCATAAAATACATCAAAAGTTAAAACAAAGACTTGAATTAAATTGAAATTAAATCATATAGCATAGCATAACATAAGGCAAGAGAGATAGAATAACATCACCATCAAGACAAGATTGGGTGCAATCTCTCCCCCCTATGTCGTGTAGCTCCCCTTCCACAACATGAGTATTTAGAGAATTTTTATTTATAAAAATAGCTCAAGGAGATAAGAATAGATGAGCATACAAATTAGGCTTACTTTTCCCACTTTTGGGGTATAGCTTTACATATTTTTAATCATATCAAAATCTCTATGGTTTGTACATATAAAAATATTTGCCCAAATATAATTGCTATTGGGCCTTGTTACATAAAATAACTTTGTACACATTTGCATACATATTAACCTTGTGCTCACTTGCACATTCCATTAAGCTGAATCCTGCACAAATTAAATTAAACATATTTTTGTATGATTAATAATTCATTAAAAATATGAAAAAATATATACCTATAACACCATTTTAGGAGGGTCTCCCAACATTCCTCCAATTCAATATCCCTTTCAAGCCATTTAGCTCTATATGAGTCTAGACTCCTATTAACCTATTCCAAAATCTTGGATTCAGCTTGGACCCTTCTACCTGACAGATCTTCCTCCTTGAGGCTGAGAGTTTCACCTAAGTGCTCCACCCATTTCTTGGCTCTATCAGTCTCATCCTTTTCACCTACAATCTCTTATTTTTTTTGTTAGCTTAAACAGATACCCATCAGGTCTCCTTTTGTTGGGTAAAGGTTTTCCATTTGTACCTAGCCTCCTTCTTCTTGGAACATTTCTCATCTTCACTTTTGAGCCCAGCTTGGCACTTAAAACACCAATTTGTCTCTTCAGTAGTTAGTTTCCCCACCTGCCTCTTCTTTTGAAGAGATTCCAAAAGATCACTCCATCTCTTTCTTTCATGTCTACCTTCCTCAGCCCCCTTAGCTTTCCAACCCCCCTAATTATGCACTGTATTTCATTAGTCAACAATCTCTAATACCCATGCACATAGCCTCTCTTTGAGTCTCTCTATGGCTTCCTCAGTTTGATTGATAAACAAATCATCCTTTAAAAGCAGATTATGAACCCTTAGTTTTCTAGTGGAAAACCTATTCATTTTAGCTTCTTCTCCTCCAAGCATATGCCATCCCCACTTAAGGGGCATATGATAAGATAGAGCAGTGCTAGAGTCAATGGACATTTTAGAGGTATGAGGCACCCAAGTGGATTGTTGGTTGAAGGAAACCCTGTCAATCCTAGAAAAGAACCCAAAGTATTGCAGGCTAAAATAAGTATGTCATCCCAGGTGTGAGTTCCAATATCCCATCTCCCAACCATCCCTTAGACCTATATTACCTCTCAACCTTCCCATTTCATCTTTTCATGGCCCAGCACAATGCTCTCCCCACACTTATCCCTTTGTTTCACTACCATATTGAAGTCCCCCATGAGAATGCAATGCCCCTGGCAGTTTAAGTTAGCTATCCATTCCCACATCCCACTCCTTACCTTGTGCTTGTGAGATCCATATAAGTTAATTATCAAAATCTTCTCTCCCTCCAACACAATCTCTACTACCAAAATCCTCCCATTAGGATGATTGGCTATGATACTAGGGCATAAGCTATTTTTAACAATAGTCTGACACCACTAAACCTACCATTCCCCCCCATACAAAACAATCCAATCCTTCAGCTTGTCTTTTCTCAAAACCTTAGACCCAAAAAGGTTATGTTCCTAAATGGCTAAAATAGACAGGTCCCAATCCTTAATTAGACTCTAAAAAATAGCACTCTTCTTTTCATTAATTCCCTTAATATTCCACGAACACCCTCTAATTTCAATAGAAGAGGGTAGTCTCATGAACCATCTCCACCTCTTCTTCACTACCCCCTTGATCCCATTCTTTTTGAATCCCTTCAAAGCTTCCTCAACCTACCAATTAAAGCCCAATGATGTACTCTAACCCTTTTAACCCATTAGGGAAAGATTATAGTGGAACTTCCACTGTTCTTTTCTTATCTATTTAGTTCACATGAAAATGACATCCATGCAGTCATAGTGCTCCATATTTTCAATACTACATTACATATTTAAAAAACATCTTTTAAAGAGAGTGTTATTTCAATTAACATTGAGAAAATTAGTTATTGAATATGGATGTGTTAGTTTCCTTTGTGTACATGCCAATCATATCCTCTTGTAAATTCTATCTCTTGCAAACTAATGCTTCCACAATCCTCTCTTGCTTTCCTTAGAGTTTATTTTAGCCATCCAAGCGGTATATTATTAGGGAGTTGTGCAAGATCAAGAGGGTATAGAAGCTGTATGTGACTTGTTCTAAATTTTTTCTATGTGGTTGATGTCTCCACTTATGTTTATTTATATCTATCAAGCCATTTTTTCATTTCTGGAGAATTTGATATTCAAAATATGTTGATCTTGTCTCATCCATCTTACAAGTTATCCATTTTCCTTGTGGTACCTCTCAAACTATTTATTCATCCTCTTTATTGTGCCAAAGTCTAGGTATGTTAGGATCAATTTGTCTTAGGAACTCAGAGATGTACACCAATGATTCTTGTAGTAAAAAACCTTCTACCATGCTCCCTTTTGGCCTTACCATTTGTCGAAAAAAAACCCTTCAGGGTTTCATGAATCTCTTTAAGAAAAACATCATGAGCTACTATGAGAAATGTTAGCAATTGCAACCTCCTCAATTACATGTAGGAGCAAGTGCATTTGAATGGTGAGAATACTAGTTGAAAAGTGCTTCTCAATCAAACACATCT
This sequence comes from Cibotium barometz, assembly GCF_041138505.1. Lineage (NCBI taxonomy): Eukaryota > Viridiplantae > Streptophyta > Polypodiopsida > Cyatheales > Cibotiaceae > Cibotium > Cibotium barometz. The sequence continues at coordinate 5,320,835 of NC_141104.1, forward strand.
CTTCTAAGGAGTTCATTCTTGCATCTTCAATTGTTTGCGAGTTTATCTCTGTGCGCTCTTGTCGCACGTGTCGGAGCTGGGGACCTGCCAGGCACCGTATGCGAGCCACGAATGGCTGCAAGCACACAACCAGAAACTAGCAAGATCAAACAGGGAGCAATGGTGTGTCACTCACTGCTCAGATCATTGTTAGAAGGATTCTCGCGCCGCGATGAAGAAGGAGCCGCCGCCGCCGCTCTATCGCCTCGTCGCCGTCGTGCCGCCAGGCAATGCCCGATCGCTACCCTCTCTCTCTCTCTCTCTCTCACACACACACACACACACAGGAGAAGGGGATGGAGAAGATAAAGCAAGAGCACTCCTTGTATTTCAACACATTGAGAATGAGAGGTTCTAGGTTACATTTGACTCTTATATGTGACCTAGCCGTTCACACATGGGCGCCCACACACGGCCGACCGATCCTAACCCTTATCCTGGTGAAATTTGAGGTGCGCCTCTCATCAGCGATCACCCAATCCCTTTATCCTTTACATGTGGTGCCGACAAGCCCAGTCCATGACTCAGAATACTTAAAATAATTATATGACGTAAAAAGTAATACGTCTCAATGTCCGCCATAGGTTAACATGCCCCCTTTCTTGATGTAGATTCCATCCTCGGAAGCTATGGTATGGTAAGCTCGACAGGGTTTGTTGTGGTAGACTGTATCTGCAAAACAAGGAAGTACAGTGAAAGTATGCGTGAAAGTATGCTAGAATTCAAAAGATATAGAGTGTAAAAAAATCAAGCATGTTAGGCCACAATGGAAGTTTGCCATGAGAACTTAGTTTAAGGGGTCACATGAATGAGCTAGCGTAGCAAATTAATAGGAGTTTAAAATTATTGAAAGTAATTCAAGAGTTAGCAAGGTGTCGAAGGTTAATCAAGGTCTATAACTGGCCTATGTCAAGGAAAATTACCAAGCTTAATAAATAAACAGATGACCACAATGTGTCTACTCTAAGAACAAGCTAATCCCAAGAGCCTAGGGACACAAGAAACATCAGAGTTATAGGAGCCTTTTTCCTTTATTTCTTTATGCATGTGACAATTTTTACAAACAATGGCAACCTCCCTAAGCCAAAACTAGCATCGATCCTGGTGCCATGTTTAACACAAGGCATTCTCCAAGAATCTATTAGCTCACCTTTGGCACGGCTACCCCCTACCAACCCTGGGCATCGGTCTCTAGAGTGGAATACTCCTCGCCTACCAAGTGTCAATAGGGCGATAGGCAGACATGAAAGCACATAATAGACTTACATTGCCATTTTTGTAGGCCTTTCTTTTTATTTTATTTATCTCTTTGGATTTTTTCTCCTGAATTATAATGTGTTCTTACATCCTTTCGACAAAGGGGTAAAAGCTATGTCTTAGAGGTCAACACACACGGCCAGGTTGTTCAAACATTAAGATGGTTTTAACCCTAGACCTAAGACAACCATATTCCCAGGTTAACTAAAGACTTCATGCATTCCCAAGAATTTCTAAAAAAAGGTTAAACTCATTAATGATTTACACTAACACGTTAGGCAACTTCAAAAACTAAGTAGTGCCTTGACAAATTCCATGTGGTCATGCATTATAGTTCATGCAATTAATTGAATAGTAAAAATGAAAGAGAGTGGGCATGGAAGAATTACATCTGTATTTTGGAGATCTCCTTGATTCGATGAGAAATGCCCGCAATTTGATGTAGATATTTATGTATGAACATTGCAGCAGTCTCAGGACTTGAACGCGAACCCACCTCAAACTTTTCAACCTGTACAATTAACTAACAAGCACTATACCTCGAGAGGCACATCAGTGGAAAAAAATAAGCACTCGTTTAAGGACACAAAACTAGAAACAACTTGAAAACACGAACCTACCTACCAGTCACCACACTAATACTGAGGATCAAGGTAAGAGGATGTTGTAGAGTTCTAGCTCTAGCCCGAAGGCTAAACCTCTATCCACATCATCTAAATAAATAAAATCAGCCTCGGTAGTGCCATGAGTCTCATCCGTCCATTCATCGTCAGATATATCTTCTTTGTTTTCCCAGCCACATAAACTCGTCAAGAATGTAACTATGCGAGGATAGTCATCCTGTGGAAAAGGAAAGTCTTGGGCTATCGGGGATATGTCCTCTATGGAGTAGGGGTCAGTCGTGGTCAATAGGCAAATTAGCCATTCTAATTCCTCAACATTTTCCTCTCTGGCTAGTACATCTATATGATCCAATTCAGTTTTAATTACAGGATAGCACATGTGAAATATCTGAGAAAGGTACAGATGATACATGAAGTGTGTGATGCTCGTGCATCTGCCATATCTGCAAACACAGATATAGCATCAGTAGGTTTTGTGTGCGGATATTTCTCCTCTTAATATGCTCTTGCTCTTTTTACTATTTTTTGTTTCTTTTCTTTTCTTTTTTGTGTATGAAGCTATATATATACATTCCCTCGAATTTGGGAGTTACATGGTCAGGGGAGAAGGTTAGGGAGGAAGCAATAGAATGTCAAACGTGAGTATATGCTCCCCCCTTCCTTGGATAGATCATATTTTTTGCAATGATGTTGTAGCCCCTTGGAACCATTTTGAGTGGGTTATAGGTGGTGATGTGGGCAGATAGCTTTTTATGACACTTGTGGCCACATCAAATTGTAGAGGTTGTAGTGTACGTTCCCAAGAACGAACGGAGGAAATGGTTTCCGACGATACTTTTACAAGGGGAGATGTAGACTCATTAGTTTCTTGGTGGGTATTGACAAGGGTAGGTGTAGAGTGTGCCGAAACTTCTATATCAACGTGTGCCTGGCATGAGGAGCTAGAAGCTTCATGTGGCTCCCCCATTCCTAAGCTAGGTGGTATCAATCGATATCATTTGGGAATCTAAACTAGCTTTGGAAAAAGTGGTGTGGAGCACTCTGTTACCTTTCCCTTACCACGGTCTTGAATTGTCGTTGGGGTGGCAACATTTGGTTTACAAGGTTTTACATGCGATGTAAAGGGATTCAGCTTATGTTTAGGGACCCAAATGTGGTCATTCCCTTCGTAGTACTATTGGGCTGTTAATAATTTTTTAGAAATCCAACGTGATGTTATGTTGCCTTTTCTCGGGCAGGTAGCTGCTTTCCTACTTCGAGGCTTCTTGTCTGAACGAGATTGAGCAGTAGAGGTAGCCGTTAACGAAGATTTTGGGACCCATTTGTATGTACTCTTTGGTAAAGTAAGCGGAGCCTCGGAGATCACACTTCCTATTTCCACTCTTGGCATTGAAGCGTAAGAGGGGTGGCAAACAATCAAAGATGGTGTGGCCACTTGACTTTGTGATTTTTCGTTATCTAGTGTTTTGTCCAGAGTTGATGGCTTAGGTGTGGGACCTTGAGCGGTTAGACTGAGAGCTGGTTTTTGCATTGTAACTCGCCTAGTTGCCCAATCAATATTGCACTTGGTGGCTAACATCTAGTTGCACCCTAAGTTTACAGTTCCCTCCATGGTACCACAACAGGCATAACCAAAAAGCTTTGAATTATAGTCCCCTTGTCATAGGCAACAGGAGTGTGCATAATTCCTGAGACAGTGGTTTTCTTCTTATTGATACCCTTAACTTGGATAGCACTCTTGGACAAATGTGGTTTTCCAAGTTAACACCACACTCCATATGACAGCAAATTGTGTTGAGCTCCCGTATCCAATAATGCATTATATAGCACCTCCCCGCCATAAGGACTCTGTAGTAGGTCAATTGGGTATCGTAGAAGCGGGTCAGATTCTAGTGAATCCTCCTCTGCCTCCTCGAAAAATGCTTGCGTAATCCCCAAGTTGGCCTCTCATTGGTGCCTAACACGCTGTTGATGTTCTTTAGATTCATACTCGAAGTCGCATTGGTTAGAGTCTTCGCTACTTTCAGTGTCAAGGGAGTTTGCCACTTTCTTGCCACATCAGAAGTTAAGTGCATAACACCTATCATGTTCACTGGCACTAATGGTGGCATATCTTGCCCCTCAGGCATTACCCAACTTGTGCCTCTATTTCCCCGTGTCTATGGTTGCCGCTAGGTGTAACCAATCCACGTTATCTGACTCAGTCATGCTCGGTAGGACATCCATGTAAGGAGAATCTTTTCCATCATCAGTCTCTTTTTTGCATGTATAGCAATACTTTAATGGGGCTGAGTGAATAGTGGTATCCGATCGATTATCGATGATAACTGTTTCCTAAAGGATGCGCGCGACCCTTCTCAAAATCAACTCGAATGACGAAGTCCTGGAATTGTAAGTAGACATGGTTTTTCGATCAGTCATGCACCATTTGTGCTTCCCTCATGAAGGGATGTCCTAAGATCATTTGATATGACATAGGATGCTTAGAGAAATCCATTACAATGAAGGTATGTCTTACCTTGTATCCCAAAACCTTGATCTTAAGGTCCCTTAGCATTCCAATAGGTTTAGCTATAGTTTTGTTTGCCATCTTAACCACTATGTTTGTGACTTCTAGGTGAGGTCTTCCCATAGATTTCCAATAGTTTTTAGTCACAATGCTCACTCCAGCACCACCATCAAGGATTCCTTTTAGAGTTAATCCCTTACTAGTAATGGAGAGGGTTGCATTAGATTCGTCACCTTCAAATTACTGTCCCAACTTGTTAACAGGTATTTCAACGACCGAGTCTTCATCTAGGTTGGGCTGTATATCCAAATGTTCCTCCTCATCTTGAAGCGTGTCGGGTCTATCCGTCTTCAGTTCTCCATTGAGAAACGCCCGAAGAGCTAAGAATAGCTCAAGAGCTCCGTATAACTTGGATATGATCGTGGTTCTGATTTCAAAGGACATGAAATCCATTAGTTTGGACACATTCAACGGTACTTTCCGAGATATCGGCCCCTGACTAGGGGCTGGTGAAGATGTAATCGCTTCCTCTTCGATGGGGTCAAGCATTCCCTCACTAAACATTCTTTCAAGCAGGAAGGATGTCTGCCCACTTCCTGATGTCCTATCCTCACTTTCTTCCCAAATGATACTAGGTATAGCTAACGGTTTATGGCTCGTGTGAGGCTGAACTTGTGTAGGAAGCACTATGTCAGGAACTTTGATTCTTCTAGGGTCTGCTAGCTCCAGTTCTCTTTGTGTTTCTTCCACCAAACCCCTTAAGTGTTGCACTCGTTCAATCTCCTCTACTGGGTTTGTGTAAGTTCCAATCTTTTTCTTGAGGGTTTTTGGCCCACGTGGCTTGTGTTTGGGAGTCTCAGTCAGTCTGGGTAGCTAAGAGGGCATTAGCTGACTTGGTTGTGGAGCCGGAGGAGTTTCCTTTTGTTTCCCGTGATTTATGTATTCGCTTGATTCTCCTTCGTTGAGCTCCCGAGTGGGTTCCTCCCCCCTTAAAGTAGTGGCTTTGGTCCCCATGGTTCCTATTGAATCAGAATCATCTTCAGGATCATTCATATACACGGGCTAATCTCCTGTCCCTATATTAGTCTTTGAACTAGGTTCAGAGCTTGTGGCATTAAGCGATCTCTTCCATCGCGTTTTCTTTTTCTTTCGTCGAGCAATTGATGCAGTATCCCTCTCTTCAAGAATGTAGTTTTGATTTTGAAGCATTGACCGTGTGACTACATTCGTGGGTACAACAGGTGTGGTTCCTAGTGCCTCATTGGTGACCTCAACCAAATTCAATGGCGTAATCTTGGGTGCACTCGGATTATGTGGACATTGAGAAATCAAATGATCTATGCCACAATAATTACATGTAAGTACCGGCATTCCCGACGTGCTCCCTTGATTTGGTTGCATTTGAATAGCAATCTTCTGTAGCCTATTAGGGCCCTCCGCTACACGATCCGGTCCACCACAATCGTAGCATTGAAGAGGTGGTCTCCTCGCCAAGGTATTAAGGTTTTTCCCTCTTGTGGTGAGAGCAGCCGCTTGATATACAGGCTTGACTTGCCCGAAATGATCCTCCATGTAGTACTGGGGGGTCATTTCAAACGTATCAAACGTAGCAATCCCATATGGAACAGTGGGGTCTATATCCTCTTCATAATCCCCACATGCACTATGTGACTCACAACCCATCTGGTTTATGGGGGTAACCCTCCGGATGTGGAGGTTGTGGTCCTAGCATTGGCGGTGGTAATGGCACAGACTGGGCGCAATCCTCGGATGAATCTATCAAGAAGTTGGTTGTTATTGAAGCGCTCATTGGGAGTACAGCGAGAATTTAGATTCTTTAGTCGACTAATAAAGTCTCTCACTGACTCTCCTTCCTCGCGTTCAGTTTTTTGGAGTTGAGATGCTACTCCCCAAAGCACACCCTCATGTATGTATTATTTCAAGAACAATCTCTTGAGAGTGGGATAGTGAGTACGCTCTTCAACCCTTAAAGTTCGATATCAATCTCCGGCTTTTCCACTCAAGGTTAAGCCTAAGGCTTTACACTTATGTAGCTCATTGTGCTCTTCCTTCCACATCGGCAATAATCCCTTGTTGGAAGGGAAGTTTTATGTGATGCTTGCCAGAACCATGTGTGAAGAGATTCGTCTCAAAAGGGGTTGGATGGGACACAATCAGTGCAACATCAATTGGGATGCAAAGATGGATACCCTACAATTGGCCTCGAGCCAAGTTATAGTCCGAATGACAGATGAAAAACCCGTACCTGCTACTGCTCCCTCATGCCATGAAGTTACTCCTCCGATCACTACCATAATTCCACTCATCAATCCACACAGATTCATACCACTCATCAAAACGAGTCCGCTCCCTCCTCTAGAGACACCACTGCCTCTCATATCCTCTCAACTACCCCACTTGTTGGCAAAAGCCGACTTTGAACTCTCAAACACCACCACTTTTGCTGACCCCCCCACAAAACTAACCACACTAACCCTCCTAACAATACTAATAAATGCACATAGGGCAAGCACTCTTAATAGTGGCTACTTAAAAAGACTTCTCACAATGCAAGGGTATTATGAAGGTACTTCCACTCTGTGGATCCCCCGGCGATTCACTTGCCATACTCATATACCAACAAACCAAGCTCCTCATCCCTCTCACATGCAACCAATTAGATAACCCCAAGCCCATAGGATACATGACAAATGTTTGCCCAAACGCTCCCCAAGGCCAAACTATCCTCACTCACACCCTAAGTCTTGCCCAACAACAACTTCCCGGTGAATCCCAAAACCTCTACTTCAGGCTCAACATTACTATGAGGGAAATCACCAAATTTGGGTCCCAAATCACTAAGAAACAAACTTCCTACTCTTGTCACTCCGTAGTTACCAACCCTTCAATGGAAGCCCAAAGTGACCTTTGCCAAGAATACTGCACCGAAGAAAGGAAACAAAAACTTCATGATGACCCCTTGCTCCCCCAATTGAAGCCCATGGTCCATACCAATGATATACCCTTGATGTCGGCCTCCACCCATCATTATCAAGGAGTACTAAAAATTAGCCCTTGATGTCTCCATTCTCAGCTACTCCCTCGTTTTGCAATCCTACCTACAATGGGGTGCTAGCTACATAGCCCATAGGTACAAAACCTATTTGCCAGGTGCCCCAAAAATAAAATCTATTTGCCACAGCTATACCAACTTTTCCATGACTGTACCATTTAGAATCTTGCCATTGCCATAGTCGTACCAACCTTAACTTTTGCCACGGGCATACCATTCTCATCATTCAGCGTTGCCACCACGAACATTCCAACCTTAGCTCCAAATGCCAAGGCCGTTCCAACCTCAACCTCAACTACCACACCTATACACCAAACAAAAGACACGCCCGTTCCAACCTCTACCACGACATGCCCCTACCATTTAACTCATATTCCGTCCTGATGGGGATGAAACTTTTCAAGTGTGGTAGACCCATGGAATGACTTGAAAAGTTTCACCCCATACCCATCAACAGGGACACTGGTGGATAGGTGTAATGTCTTACCCATACGGGACCCTTTTTTCCATATGCAAAAAAGAGCAGTTGGGAACACACCATCACACCCATCCCACATCTGATGGGGATGAAACTTTACAAGTGGGAGGAAAGAAGCCCCATGGACCCACTTGCAAAGTTCACCTCAAAAATCGGATGGGTGTGATGTTGTACCCAAACATGCTCTTTTTTGTATGTGGGACCCCTTAGGCCACTCACAAAAAAGAGCGGGTGGTAACACATTTGTCATCCGATGGGGATGAAACTTTGTGGGTGGGAGATAAATAGCCAAATGGACCCACTTGAAAATTTCCACCCCCATCATGTTTTAGGATGATATCCTACCTAAACCTACTCTTTTTTTGTGAGAGACGCCTTGGGCAGTATGCAAAATATATTAGGTGGCAAAAACACACCATCGTAGTAGCCATCCAGTGGCAAAAAAGATCCAGTGGCAAAAACACACCGTCGTAGTAGCCATCCAGTGGCAAAAAACCTCGGGTGGCAACACACCGTCACACCCATTTAGTGTTAAATAGTGATGAAATTTTGCAAGTGGGAGGAGAGAAGCCCTATGGAACCACTTTCATAGTTTGAACGTCAGATGGGTGTGATTTCCTACCCAAACTCACTCTTTTTTATATATAGGGTATCCCTTGGACACTTTATACAAAAAACAAGCGGGCGGTGGCAACACACCATCACACCCACCATTCGACATCTACTGGGAATGAAACTTTGTGAGGGGAGAGAAACCCTATGGACCTACTTACAAAGTTTCTTCCCCATCACATGCTAGATTTGTGTGATGTCTCACCCAAACCTTCCTTTTTTAGGTACGAGACCCCTAGGGCCATGTACAAAAAAGAGCCACATGGCAACACACCATTACACACATCCGGGGGATGAAACTTTGTAAATCTGGAGAGAGAATCCCTGTGGATCTATTTGAAAAGTTTTAGTGTTAAAGGTATATATTCTATCATATTTTTGATCATTTATTAGTAATCATAGAAAAATATACTTAATTTAATTTGTACAGGATTCAACTTAATGGAATGTGCACAATATTATTATATGTGCAAATGTGCAAAAAGTTATTTTATGTAACAAGGCCCATTAGAAATTATATTTGGGCAAAGGTTTCTATATGTAAAAACCTTAGGAGATTTCATATAGTTAATAATATGTAAAGCAAAACCCCTAACGTGGGAAAAGCAAGCCCAATTTGTTAGCACATCTATTCTTAGCTCCTTGGGCTATATTTATGAATACAATTCTCAAAATACTCAAGTCGTGGGGGGAAGTGGAGCTACACACTTGAGGGGGGAGATTGCACCCAATCTTATCTTCTGTGTGGTATTCTCTATCCTTTTTCACTCTTGATGGGTGATGTTATTCTATTTCTCTTACCTTGTATTATGCTATGTTATTTAGTTTTCAATTTAATTTAATTCTTTGTTTCAATTTTGATGTAATTTGTGAGTTTTTAAATGATTTCTTCAAGAAGTACAAAAGGGTCCCATGACATTTAGCCCAATGGAAAACCAAATGGGTGTGATGTCCTATGCAAACCCGATCTTTTTTGCATACAGGACCCTTTGGGCCATATACAAAAAAGAGCAGGTGGCAACACACCATCACACCCATCCAGCTTGATAGGGAGGCAACTTTGTAAGTAGGGCTAAGAGGAGCCCCATGGACCCAGTTGTAAAGTTTCATCCCCTTTAGGATACCCGTGGATGGGTGTGATGTCATACCCAAACCTGTTCTTTTTTGCATACAGAACCCCTTGGGCACTATACAAAAAAGAGTAGGTAGAAACACACCATTACACCCATTCAGCATCTCTAATAGGGATGAGACTTTGCAAGTGTAGGGACAGTAGTCCCGTGGACCCCTTTGAAAAGTTTCACCTCCATCAAACATTATATAGGTGTGATGTCCTACCCACTCTTTTTTGCATATGGGACCCCTTGGTCTATATGCAAAAAACAGTAGGTGGCAGCACATCGTCACACTTGTTTGGCATACCCAAATGGGGGTAAAACTTTTTAAATGGTAGGAGAGTAGACCCACGGACCCACTTGTAAAGCTTCACCCTCGTCGAATGCTAGATAGGTGTGATGTATCCAAACTTGCTCTTTTTTACATAGGGGACCCCTTGGTCCATATTAAGAAAAGAGCAGGTGGCACACATCCCGATGGGGATAAAACTTTGCAAGTGGGGGAGAGTAGCCCCATGGACCCACTTGCAAAGTTTTACCCCCATCAGATGTAGGATGCGTGTGATATCCTACCCAAACCTACTTGTTTTTCCATACGAGACCCCCATCAAATGCAAGATGCGTGTGATATCCTACCCAAACCTGCTCATTTTTCCATACAAGACCCCTTGGGCCACTTGCAAAAAATACTAGGCCATGGCAAGACCATCACACCCATATGGCATCATCTAATGGGAATGAAAGTTTGTGATGAGTAAGGGGAGAGAAGACATATGGTTCCATTTGCAAACTTTAAACCCCATCAAAAGCTGGATGGGTGTGATGTCCTACATAAACATGTTCTTTTTTGCATAGGGTACCCCTTGGGCACAATGCAAAAAATAGCGGGTGGAAATACATCATCACACCCATTCACCATGGGGATGGAACTTTACTAACATTGGGAGAACAACCCCATGGACACACTTACAAAGTTTCATGCCCATCAGACATAGATGGGTGTGATGTCCTACCCAAACCTGTTCTTTTTTGCATAGAGGACCCCTTGGGCCATATGCAAAAAAGAGCAAGTGGTAACACACCGCCGTCACACCCACCCTGATGGGGAATGAAAATTTGTAAGTGGGGAAGAGAAGCCCCATGGACCCACTTGTAAAGTTTTAACCCATCAAATGGGTGTGTTGTCCTACAAAAACTTGCTAATGTTTCCTTATGAGACTCCTTGGATTACTCGCAAAAAGGAGCAAGAGGTGGCAACACATCATCACACCCATTTGGCATAATTTAATGGAAATGAAAGTTTGTGAGTAGGGGGAGAACAGACCTATGGATCCACTAGAAAACTTTAAGCCCCATCAAAACCTGGATGGGTGTGATGTCCTACACGTAAGCCTGCTCTTTTTCACATAGGAGAACCCTTGGGCACTATGCAAAAAAGAGTGGGTGGCAACATATCATCAAACTTGTTTGAAATGGGGAGGATGAAACTTTGAAATGGGGGGAGAACAACCCCATGGACCTACTTGCAAAGTTTCACCTCCATTAAACACCAGATGGGTGTGATATTCTACCTAAACCTACTCTTTTTTGTATAGGAAATCCCTTGGGCCACTTGCAAAAAAGAGCAGGTGGCAACACACCATCACACCCATCCAGTGTCTGATGGGGATGAAACTTTGCGAGTGGGGGAGAACATCCTCAAGGACCCACTTGCAAAGTTTCACCCCCATTATATGGGTGTGATATCCTACCCACAGGTGCTCTTTTTTACATAGGGGACCCGTTGGGTACTATGCAAAAAAGAGCGGGTGGCAACACACCCTCACACCCAATTGGCCGGATGGGGATACAACTTTCCAAGTGGAGGAAGAGAAGCCCCATGGACCCACTTGTAAAGTTTCACCTCCATGCAAATGTAACTTTGCAAGTGGGGGAAGGGAAGCCCTATGGATGCTCTTGTAAAGTTTCAAACCCATTAGGATGCTGGATGGGCGTGTTGTCCTACTACCCAAACCTGTTTTTTTTTTTGCATACGGAACTCCGTGGTGGGCAGCACTATACAAAAGAGAGAAAGTGAAAACACACTATCACACCCATCCAGCATGTTTGATAGGGATGAAACTTTACAAGTGTAGGAAGAGTAACCCCATGGACCCCCTTGCATAGTTTCACCCCCATCAAACGTTGTATGGGTGTGATGTCCTACCCAAACCTACTCTTTTTTGCATACACGACCCCTTGGGCCATATGCATAAAAGAGCAGCTAGCAACACATCATCACACCCATCTGGCATATCTGAGAGGAGAGCAGCCCTATGGACCCACTTGCAAAGGTTTACTCCCATCGAGAATATTAGGGAGGAGAGCAGCCCTATGGAACCACTTGCAAAGGTTTACTCCCATAAAAGATAGGTATGATGTCCTACCTAAACCTACTCTTTTTTGCATAGGGGACTCCTTGGGCCATATGCAAAAAAAGACCAAATTGGTAACACACTAATGCACACACATATGGCATATCTGATTGGGATAAGTGGGGGGAGAGCAGGCCCATAGAACCACTTGAAAAGTTTTACTCCCATTGGACATAGGATGGGTGTGATGTCCTACCCAAACTTGCTCTTTTTTTCATACGAGACCCCTTGGGCCACTTAAAAAAAGAGTAGGAGGTTGCAACACATCACCATACCTATCCTTATCATGTAATGAGGATGAAAGTTTGTGAGTAGGGGAAGATATACCTATAGAACCACTTGCAAAGTTTTAACCCCATCAAGGGTGTGATGTCCTGCCCAAACTCGCTCTTTATGCATAGGGGACCCCTTGGACATTATGCAAAAAAAGAGTGGGTGCCAACATACCATCACACGCGTTTGGCCAAATGGGGATGCAACTTTTTAAGTAGGTGAAGAGCAGCCCCACGGACTCACTTGTAAAGTTTCACTCCGTGGGGATGCAGGATGGGTGTGATGTCCTACTCAAACCCGTTCTTTTTTTTCATACGGAACCCCTTAGGCACTAAACAAAAAGAGTAGGTGCAAACACACCGTCACACCCATATCGCATGTTTAATAGTGATGAAACTTTGCAATGTAGGGAGAGTAGCCCCACGGATCCCCTTGCAAATTTTCACCCCCATTGGATGTTATATGGATGTGATGTACTACCCAAACCCACTCTTTTTTACATATGGGACCACTTGGGCTATGTGCAAAAAAGAGAAGGTAGCAACATATCATCACACCCATGTAGCATATCTGATGTAGAAGAAACTTTGTAAATGCAAGGAGAGCAACACCATGGACCCACTTGCAAAGTTTCTCCCCCATCGAATGCTAGATGGGTATGATGTCCTATCCAAAACTACTCTTTTTTGTATAGGGGACCCCTTGGGCCATATGCAAAAAAGAGCAGGTGGTAACACATTGTCACACCCATCTTGATGGGGATGACACTTTGTAAGTGGGGGAGAGTAGTCCCATGGTTCCACTTGCAAAGTTTTACCCCCATCAAGGTGTGATGTCCTACCTAAATGAGCTTTGTTTTTGCATACGAGACCCCTTGGGCCACTTGCAAAAAAGAGCAGGAGGTGTCAATACATTGTCACACCCATTCGGGGTCATCTAATGGGGATGAAATTTTGCGAGTAGGAGGAGAGAAGACCTATGGACGTGTGTAAAAACTTTCAATCGCATCGGGTGGTGTGATGTACTACCTAAACCTACTCTTTTTTGCATAGGAAACCCCTTGTGCACTATGCAAAAAAAGAGCGGGTGGCAACACATCCTAACACACATTTGACATGGGGATGAAAATTTTACAATAAGGGGAGAATAGCCCCATGGAACCACTTGTAAAGTTTCACCTCCGTCAGATGCTAGATGTGTGTGATGCCCTATCTAAACCTGCTCTTTTTTGCATACGAGATCCCTTGGGCCACTTGCAAAAAGAGTGGGTGGAAACACACTATTACACCCATCAATGGAGATGAAACTTTACAAGTGGGGGGAGAGAATCCTCAAGGACCCACATAAAGTTTCACACCCATCGGATGCTAGATGGGTGTGATGTCCTACCCAAACCTGCTCTTTTTTGCATAGGGGACCCCTTAGCCACCACTATGCAAAAAAAGAGTGGGTGGCAACCCACTATTAAACCCATTCGGCCTGATGGGGATGCAACATTGCAAACAAGTGGGGGAAGAGTATCTCCATGGACCCACTTGTAAAATTTCATGTGGGGGAAGAGTAGCTCCATGGACCCACTTGTAAAGTTTCAGTCCCATTGGGATGATGGATGGGTATGTACTACCCAAATGCATTCTTTTTTGCATAGGAACACCTTAGGCACTATATAGAAAAGATCAGGTGGAAAACATACCATCACACCCATCCGTCATGCTCGATAGGGATGAAACTTTGCAAGTGTAGGGAGGATAACCCCATGGACCCCTTGTAAACTTTTACGCCCACCATTGACGTTGTATGGGTGTGATGTTCTACCCAAACCATTCTCTTTTTTACATAATGGACCCCTTGGGCCATATGTAAAAAAGAGCAGCTGACAACACACTGTCATATCCATTTGGCATATCCACCAATGGAGAAAACACTTTACAAATGGGAGGAGAGTAGCCCCATGGACCCACTTACAAAGTTTCACCCCCATAGAATGCTAGATGGGTGTGATGTCTTATCCAAACCTACTATTTTTTGCATAAGGGATCCCTTGGGCTATATGTAAAAAAGAGCGGGTGGCAACAAATTGTCACACCTATCCGCCGGCATGTCCGATGGAGATGAAACTTTTTGAGTGGAAGGAGATCAGCCTATGGACCCATTTGTAAGGTTTTACCTCCATCGAACGTAGAATGGGTGTGATGTTCTACCTAAACCTAGCCTTTTTTGCATATGCGATCCCTTGAGCCACTTGCAAAAAAGAGCAGAAGGTGGCAACACATCATCTTCATCTAATGGGGATGAAATGTTTTTAGTAGAGGGAGAGTAAACCTATGGACCCAATTACAAAATTTCAATGCCATTGGAAGCTGGATAGGTGTGATGTCCTACCTAGACCTACTCTTTTTTGCATAGGGGACCCCTTGGGCACTATGCAAAAAATGAGCGAGTGGCAACACATCATCACACCCATCAGGCATGGGGATGAAACTTTACCGACATGGGTAAAACAATCCCATGGAACCACTTACAAAGTTTTTTCCCTACTAAATACCAGATGGGTGTGATGTCCTACCTAAACGTGCTCTTTTTTATATACAAGATCCTTGGGCCACTTGTAAAAAAGAGAGGGTGGCAACACACCATCACACCCATCTACAATATGATGGGGATGAAACTTTGCAAGTTGTGGGAGAGCATCCTTGAGGTCCCACTTGAAAAGTTTCAACCCAGCAGATGCCGGATAGGTGTGATGTCCTACCCAAACCCGCTCTTTTTTGCATACAATATCCCTTGGACCATATGTAAAAAAGCGCAGGTGGTAACACACTGTCACACCCATTAGGTGTTATCGATGGGGAGGATATTTTACAAGTGTGGGGAGGAGAGAAGCCCCATGGACTCATTTGCTAAGTTTCATCCCCATAGGACATTGGATGGGTATGATGTCCTACCCAAACCCACTCTTATTTACATATGAGACCCCTTGGGCCATACGCAAAAAAGTGTGGGTGGCAATCTACCATCACACCAACCGATGGGAATAAAACTTTGAAAGCAAGGGAAAAGTTGACCCATAGACTCACTTCTAAAGTTTCACCTCCCATCCAATGCTGGATGGATGTGATATCCTACCCAAACCTACTCGTTTTTACATATGGGACCTGCCACTTACAAAGAAGAGTGGGTGGTAACACTGTCATGCCCATTCGATGTCCGATGGGGATCAAACTTTGGGAGTGGTGGGAGAGTATCCCCATGGACCCATTTGAAAAGTTTCATCCCATCAGATGTTGTTGGATAGGTATGATGTCCTTCCCAAACCTGCTCTTTTTTGCATAGGGGACCCCTTGGGCCGTATACAAAAGACCATGGGTGGCAACACACCAACACACCCATCTAGAATCTGATGGGGATGGAACTTTGTAATTGAGAGGAGACTAGTCATATGGACCCATTTTTAAAGCTTCACTTCCATCTGACACTAGATGGGTGTGATGTCCTACCAGTACCTGCTCTTTTTTGCCTAGGAGACCTTAGGCACTATGCAAAAAAAGAGGGGGTGGCAACATGCCATCACACCCATATGGAGTCTGATGGGGATGAAACTTTGTGAGTAGGAGGATAGCAATACCATGGGCCCACGTGCAAAGGTTCACTACCTAGATGTTGGATTAATGTGATGTCCTTCCTAAGCTTGCTTTTTTTTTTTTGCATACGCAAGTCTTTGGTCCATATGCAAAAAAGAGCAGGTTGGCAACACAATGTCAGACCTATCCAGCACATCCGATAGAGATGAAACTTTACAAACACAAGAAGAGCAGTCCCACGAACCTCCTTGCAAAGTTTCACCCCATTGGATGCTGGATGCATGTGATGTCTACCCAAACTGGATCTTTTTTACATACGGAACCCCTTGGGCCATATGCAAAAAAGAGCGGGTGTGGATACACACCATCACACCCATTCAATCTCTAAAATGGGGATGAAACTTTGCAAGACAAGGAAAAGAAGACTCATGGAACAATTCACAAAGTTTAACCCCCCTCGGGGGGGGGGGGGGGGGGGGGTCACTCATAAATATGTAAGCATAGCACGTGGGCTCAATAGAAGGGATTGTTTAAATCCCTTTTTTACACATTTTTTACATACAAAAGGGTACCATTTAAAAGGGGGTATTTGAAGATTGAATAGAAAAAGGGTGTGTTTTATTCATGAAAATTTTATAGATAAGGGGTTTCTAAATTAGGCCTTGAACACACGTGATATAGAGAGTTTACATATAGTGAACCCCCCGAGTCACCCCTATGGAGGACGTTGGATGCGTGTGATGTCCTACTACCCAATCCCCTTATTTTTTTGCATGAGGGACCCCTTGGGCCATATGCAAAGAAGAGCATGTGGTAACACAACATCACACCCAGTTGGGGGATGAAACTTTGGAGGTGGTGGGGGAAGAGTAGGTCCATGGACCCATTTGCAAAGTTTCACCCCTACGGATGTGTGTGATGTCATATCTAAACCCACTCTTTTTTTCATAAAAAGACCAAGTAGCACACACTGTCTCACCATTTGGTGTCTTTGCTGATAAAAGGCTAAGATCATACAGCTTGAAGAGAAGTTGGAGAAGAAAAATACTTATCTAAAAAAACAAGGTCCAAACGTAGTAGTGGAGCCTCAGACCATCACAGCTAAAAAATTACAATAGCTTCACAATATAAAAGAAGAAAACTCCAAGATGAACTCTAGGTACACAAAACCCAACAGGAGTTGAAAGTTGCCTAGGAATTAGCTAGCAAATCATTGGAAAAGTAAGAGGAGCTGACAGCGGCAATAAAGAAGCAACTAGTGGGCCTGCATATAAAGAAATCCAAATAAAGGACACCAAGTTGGAGAAAGATTCCCAAATGACGCTAGAGTTTAAAATGCTTTAATGACAACTCATGCAGGAATAAAGCTAACACCGAAAGATGCATGACAAGCTACTAAACCAAGGAGTAGTTGAGATCAACAACCCTGCCAGTTGCCATAAAAAATCAAGTAAACATCCAATGGAAGAAGTTGGTTAATCTTCAAGAGGTGCATCGGTGTGAGAGAAGGCACAGACAACAGAACAGCTAAAGGCCAGAGCATAGAACCTAGAATATGCCACTTACTCGCTCGCAAAATTCAAATAGTAGTACAAAGATGAAGATTGGAACTTGCCTATCAACAAAATTACCTCTAACCTAGGGTGTCTTTTGCTTATCAAATTGACCCTCAACCAACCACTCCATGTTGTACAGATAAACAAAGTATGAGTATCAAACTTTGAGGTTTTCAAAATTCACATATGATTCTAGCCAAAAAAAACTATACACATAGTCTTTAAAATTAAAACTATACAAATGGTCCAACTCTTTTAAAAAAACTTTACAAATAGTATAGTACACCCTTGGCTGATAGTGTGTACACCCTGTTATGCTTTCACCCATAGGCAGATAGGGAAGTCACTGTCTCAGATTGAGCCATCCTTTTGGGTGAAGGAAGAGGATCCTGTTGTATGTAATTAACTATGTTAATAGAAATTTATCGTGTTTTAGTAGTGATTCAAGTACATTTGGAGCCCAATTTTGGATCTACAAGTTTTTTGCATCTGAAGTGTCAATTTTAACTATTTTACTTAATTTCTAATTAGGACAAAGTTGCAACAAAAATTTGGTTACAAGGGAGTCTGTGTAGAGAATCTAAGATTTACAGGTTGTTGGTGGATATTATTTTATGTGATTGTTCCATATACTTGCAGTATAACAAGTGAACGATACTGCTTTATTGGAGATTACAAGTTTTTTGTTAGTGCATAAGTATTTGGAGACACTATTTAGTAAGTTTCCACACATGTAATCATATTTGACAGTCTATCCCAATTTGTGGTAAAGAAGCTAGATCAAAATAACTTTCAAGCATGGAAGTTCAAGATGAACAATTTTCTTATAGACAAAGGATATTGGTAGCTCATTACAGCTAATGAATAGAAGCCAAAGATTGCTTAAAGAAAATCCCACCCCATAGCAGGTGCATGCATATAAAGCATGGCATGAAGAATCTAGAAAGGTGTTGTATTAATTGTCTATCGGTGTGACATACTCTACAATTGTGCAAATACATGATACATAAATATCGAAGGAGTCTCGGAATGCTTTGATAAGTGTGTACAATATAAACACTCAAGGCTTAGAAGACGCAGCTAAAGAAGGAGCTGCATAATGTGACCAAAGGGAATTTGAGTGTAATTGACTAGTTGCTAAAGGTCAAAGGGCTTGCAGATGCCCTTGCTTAGATTAGATCACCTAGATGATTATGATTTGGTATCGGTGTAATCTTGAATGGTCTTTGTAATAAATATAGTCAGTTTCACACCTCTATTAGAGTCTAAGAAAACTTTTAAGATTTTCAAGAATTGATTTCTCTCGCCCTCCATGAGAAGATAAATATTTAAGGAGATAATCCTCAAAAAATTCACATGAGCTGGCCTTCTACTCATATATAGGTAGAGGTAGAGAAGATGAATATTGAGGGAGGTTCATTGTTTAAAAACTCACATGAATATTGGAAGAGGTTCATTATCCACAAATTCACATGAGCAGGCCTTCTCCTCAGATATATGTAGAGGTAGAGGAGACAGATCATCATTTAGCGGCTAAAGTGTAGGCCATTTGGAAAACAATCATGGGTAAAAAAACAATAATAAAAATCTAATGTCCTATTAGGTGGAAGAGGTCACTCTAGAGGCATGTGCAAGCAAAGAGGTTGAGGTAGTTGGTAAAGAAATCAAAACACAAATAGCATGGAGTGCTATTACTATGCAAAACCAATGCACATTGCCAAGGATTGCTATGAAAAGAAAAATGATATCAAAAGTGGAAAGCTAGCAATGTAAGGCAACTATGCATCATCAAGGAAATAGGGTGATGAAATAAATGAGAAATTATTTTCCCTCCTATAGCACATGCTTAGTTCCACGACACCAGAGATGTGTCAAGATCAAGAGATGATTAGGGGGAGGCAAGGTGACCTCCTTAGCTTGTGGGGTAGCCTCTCTAGATCTCCTTATTTTTTCTTCAATCCCATGTTTTGATGTCTATGATTTTTTTGTGCAAAAAAACTAGTGACAAGATTGAGAGAAGAAAGGATTGTATTTTTGTGTTACGTGTGTGTTTTTGGTGAATCTCATTTTTATTAGTAGTAAGTTTGTGTGTATTTTAGTATTATTGTGAGTGATTTAATTTAATGTATTTGTATAAATTTAAAAACATGTGTTTTGAGCTCTCTATTCACTTTTTAATTAGTTGTAAAGTTAGAGATTTGTTAGTTTTAATTATATTCTAGGATTTTGCTAAGCTTTTGCATATGTTCTTGCCATTTGGTAGCTTAACAAAATCCCATTTTTCATTATGCATGACAGTGCCCATCTCTTTATCCATAGTTTGTCCCAAGCTTCTTTACTATAGTGTGACATGAAAAATTGATATCTTTCATTTTCAATTTTGTGCATATTTTGATGGTTTCTCAATGATAATAAGGTGGAAACTTGTCTAAGAAGATTGCGGCGCCCACATTGGAATAACGGCGTGGTGATGCGGCAGCTTGGCGGCTACCTTGATAACAACATTCTATCTTCAAATATAATGGTTTTACTTGATTTAGGGTACACACATTGTAAATGCCACAAGTATGCTTGATAAATACTTTGGTATGGTAGATAGGCTAGTGATGTGGAAAATAAAGGTGGGCCTTCATCCTCACATGGATTTTTATTGTATTATTAATATGGTATTCACCATAAGGCTACAAGTTGGGGAGTGTGGAAGGCATGTGGAGGAGTGTGTGTAGGTGCATAATTGGAAAAGATTCTTCTAGAATGCCTACATGGAAGAGGAGAATTCCGCCATGTGTAAGTGGGATCTCCACCTACATGCCACTTAGACTTGGCTATTATCTCATCACACTTTCAAAGTAAAAAAGTCTTCAATTTAATAATCAATAGAAGACTTAGCCTAAGAGGACAATTGATGGTGACATCTACCCTTATGTCACTGAAGGGTTGAAGATTTTTATGTTGTAATTTGTAACAATGGAAGAGAGGGTGATTCTCCACCTATAAAAGGAGCCCTCCTCTCCCTTTCAAATCAAGGAATGAGCCTCCTCAATTGAGCATTTTGTGTCATTGCCATCCTCTTATCTCTTCAAACCCTTATTCAAACACTCTCTTTACATGTGAATGTCTCATTTAGCATTAGCTCCTCATGCTGCTTAACCCAATTTTGGATCTTTTTGATGATTCATGATAAGTGGGATAAGGAGTTATTATCTTGGCGGGCTTGTGACTTCTCAAGGTAGCCCTTACCTTATTGCCGCCCTCCTTTGGAGGTACCAATGGTTTTAGCGATAATGAGCATGTGGAAAGACTTTGGGGATCATAAGTAAATCTTTACGATTGTCCGCTGAGCAATGTTAACCTTACCCTCTAGCTTGAATTTTGAAGGAGATGAAAGGCAAGAGGCTATGTGAAAATTGAGGTTTCATGCAAAGAGAGAGAAGTGCAGTTTTTGTGGTCCAATACCCTAATTTCAACCGGTAATTACTCATCGCTCGGGTATTGGTTTCTAAAATTGATCATATGGCTAGGAAGCTCTTTATATGCTCTTTCCACTCATGTAACTAATTTCTTAATCCCTTACTTCATTGATGATCAGAATTTCTCCCAAAGTTGCTAACTTTTAGGCGAATTTTGGTAGTTTTATAGTCTTGTAGTAAAACGCTCATAACTTTTCGCTTGGTTGCCCGTTTTTGAAAGTTTTTATACAGGCCCGAAGCTCTCTTCAAGCTCTGCGCACCTATTTAATCCTCTTTTGTACAGTCTATATGGATTTAAAACTGCAATTCTCTATGTATCTCTGTTTTTATAAAATTTTTGCCATTCTTTCTTCTTAATAATGATTAATTCCTCTTAATCTCTTATCAAAAGGCCAATCCCATGTGTCTTATCCTCTTGTAAGTGATTGCTATATTCATTTGCTTTAATATGTTTCGACCAAATTGCCCAATTCAAACAGATGAGCCTTACCAATATTCCCTGTATGTTTCCGTTCACATAATTTTGAGTCGGAAGATTTTCTTCCAACAAAGAATTGCCCTCTTATTTGGAGCTACAAGACTGGCAGAAATTCTTGCTTCTCCGGAGCCTTTCATATTTCCTTCCATGAATTATGATCTCACCTTTGATGTGTATATCTTTATCTTAACTTAGGGAGAGAAAGGGAGGTGAGGAGGCTGTGAGGTTTCATACAAGTGTGTTTTGATTCTAAGAAGTGACCGAAGTCCAAACCTCAACTTCGTGTCACATCTTTTTGG
This sequence comes from Cibotium barometz, assembly GCF_041138505.1. Lineage (NCBI taxonomy): Eukaryota > Viridiplantae > Streptophyta > Polypodiopsida > Cyatheales > Cibotiaceae > Cibotium > Cibotium barometz. Next base: position 5,342,612 of record NC_141104.1, read on the forward strand.
TGGAGACCACGGGCGGGTTTTACTTAGAATTATTCTATTTTAGCCTCAAGGTCCCGCATGATTAAAGAAAAGTTATTTTGAAAAAAGTAAATTTTCCTTGTTGCTACTCATCTTTTGGTGCAAAATGTTCAACATTCCGGTGTTCCAAGGATCAGAAGGAGAAGACCCGGGGAGTTATCTCCGAGAGTTTAACCGAGCATGCCGCTTGATGGGTTGGTCTATGAAGGAGAGGGCAGAAATACTTCCAGATTTCTTGGAGGGTGTGGCCTTAACTTGGCATGAGGCTTTGCCAAAGGAGTCTAAGAGTGATTGGGAAAGGTTGACCAAAGCAATGAAGGAGAGATTTGGGACAGTGGAGTCGCCAAATGCTTTACTATTGCAATTGGATCTAATTCTCCAAAAGGAAGGAGAGTTAGTTTCTGCCTTTTCAGTGAGGTATGAAGCCTTATTCATCAAATATCAACAAGCTGCTTTACATGTTGTTGCTTCTTCTTCTTCACCTTCTATGGAAGATTCAAAGAGTTCTTTAGCAATGGAGCACCTTAAGATGAGCAAGTTTATCAGGGCTTTGGATCCCCGCTTGCATGGAAAAGTTCTTAGCAAAGATCCCACTAATTTTAAAGAGGCTCTTCGTATTGCTTTTAAGAAGGAGGCCACTCTTCATATTGAGTCCACATTCCAATCTTCTCCGAGTGTGCCGACCCCATCACGAGTAGAGATAGCCTCAACATCTCAGGTACAAGCTCCATCCTTGGATCATAACATTGCAAAACTTATGGCAGAATTTGCTGATTTGAAGTTACACTTAGTCAATGCAAGGCCACCTAGGGTTCCACGAGCTGAGGATAAACCTAGGGATAGAAGTAGTGTCACATGCTATGAATGTCAAGAGAAGGGGCACTATCGTACTGAGTGTCCAAAGTTGAGGAAAAGTGAGGATAAAAGTTTAGCACTTTTACACTACAAGACAATGCTGCCATACACGCATTTCATACACGCGATAAATTACGGGCGCGTGTATGGTCGCGCATGTATTTGAATAGAATCGGGTGCGTGTATTTTGGCATTTAAATTCGCGTGTATATTGGCATCTATAACTGCGTGTATAAGCACGTGTATATACATGCAATAATACACGCATCAATACACGCTTGGTTAAAAAAAACTGAATTCCTTTACAAAATTAAAAACTATTTTCTTTAAACCATCTCATAGTACATTACAGTATATATCATTACACAATGTTAAGTTTGAGATGAAGGATTTGGGTGAGCTATGGTATTTGTTGGGCATAGAGGTGGTGACATCACCTCATGGCATTTTGTTATTGCAGAGGCACTATGGCTTGGATATGTTGGCCAAGTATGGTATGACAGGTTAAAAGCCTATTTTAGTGCCAATAGAGTAGAACACAAAGATTTCCAAAGATACAGGTGAGCTTTTGTAGGACCCCACTATGTACAGGGGCATAGTGGGTAGTTTGATTTACATGACCAATACTAGACCACACTTGAGCTATGCTGTTGGACTTGTGAGTCAGTTTATGCATGCCCCTAGGAAGCCACACTTGGATATGGCTAGATTGATTCTCAAGTACATAAAGTGCACAGTTGATAATGGACTTTTCTATGAGGTTGGTATAGAGAGTGTAACATGCCCATCTTCAATAATAATATATGTCCATTTAATAGATGAAATTATGGTCCTTTTATAGTGTAAAAATCAACATTTTAATCATTGAGATATTTCTACTTGAAACCTAAAAATTATGTGTAAGGTTTCTCCCTCTAGATTTTAAGGAGTAAAGGTATAAGAACCTTCCTTTCTGTTCTTGAAATTATTCCCCTCTCTGAAATAGGAGAAAGATCTTGTTTTGGCTTAGAGAGAGAGAATCCAAAATTGAGATATCTTTGGATATAAAAATCCTCCTAGTGTTGTCTAAAATGGATTCCCTTGAAACAGAAGTTCAAAATGAACTTTCCAATGTGCATTTGGAATTAATTGAAAATGTGTATAAGGGACCTTAGCCTGAGGGTCTACATTTTCAGAAATTTTTGGATTATGGTCCAATTAAGGTTCCAATGGGTCAATTGGATTAATCTAAGTGTTGGGATGAGATAAATCTTAGAGAATAAAAGAAAATACCCAAAAATGAGTAAATACTCACATAAGATGAAGAGTTGATTGAGTATAAGGTTTATTAGTTAAAAATTATGAGATATTACTAAAAAAATGAGATATTTTAGAATAATGATGCATTTTTGATACCTTGGTAAGGAGAGGGGGACTCTTGAGGTAGGTGCGTATTTCACATGTGTGGAAGGGTTTCTAATTAAAAAAATGTCTGATATTTTTATCTCTCCTCTCTCCAAGATCAAACCAAATAAAAAAAGGAGCCAAACTGGTCCAAATCTTATCCAAATTCAGTCAAACTGAACCATGAAAATTCTAGAACCCAGTTGGACTTGGTTAGTGACCTCCCTCACCTATAAATAGACCCTCAATCATTTGTAAAAAAATATTGGAGCTATACTATGCCAGATTTATAATTAAAATAATCATATTTTCTATTATCCCTTAAATTTTCCTCTCTTGGGAGCTTCAAGCTCTCTCTCTTTACAACAACTCTTGGAGTTTCTCTTCTCCTCTTGTTGGACCAATTGATTAGTCGGGGGATTCACTGCAATTAGAGAATCAAGCCAAACTTGGAGGTAAAATCATTTTTTAATGGTTTTTTTCAATTTATCTCAATGACTTTCTTCTTCTCAACCCCTCTCAAGCTTGAGATGCTTTCTAAATAATTGTTTTAATTTAAATCAAGCTTTCCCTTAAAGTCTTAATGCTTAATTAAAGGAAAGTTAATCTTTATGCTTATTTGTAATGCTTTCTTTAAGTAAATCTCTCTCGCTAAAAGATTTGCCATCTTTATGGGTAAATGTAAGATTCCTCCCTAGCCCCTCAAGATGTCCAGTATCTTCCCTTGTAATCAATTCCCTCTTCAAAATAATAAAAAGTGTGAGATCCCGCTGTCCCCTTTGCGCACCGGATTCCCAGATGGTAGAAGCGGAAGTAAATCTCTCTTGCACGGGGTAGGGTTTCTCACTCAGGGCCTCGCCCTCGAATGTCCGGGCACGAGATTAGGCTGGTGGTCACTCCGAAAACCGAAATCGGGAAACTTTCCCATGCCCGAAAAGCGGGGACGATTCCACCATTTTTATTTTATTTAACGAATTTTTCTAAATGAGGTTAAGGTGTTAAACTAACCTTCATCTGATAAAACCAGAAAGAAGGGAAACTATCACTGATATAATTTGATCATTTTAGTTTGATCTAGTGTCCGTTTTGGATGCTATAAAATCTTATATTAGGGTAAAATCACATGCAGATTCCAAATTTGGACTCGTAATTTTAAGGTTCTAAGTGGAAATATTTCGTTTATCCAAATTGTTGATTTTTACACCATAAAAGACCTTAAATTCATCTATTAAATGGACATATATTATTATTGAAGATGGGCATGCTACATCCTTCCCCCCTTAAAGAAATTCAGATGTCATCTCGTTGTGAATTCAGGGTAATCTTTTAATAGTGTAGCTTCATCTTCCCAGGTTGCATCCTCTTCAGGGTAATCTTTCCACTATACTAGATGTTCTACAAGAGTTCTATTTCAGACTTGCCTTTCTCTAGAGTCTATGATCCTACTAGGCTACAATTCAAGGACTCCTTGAGTTGGGATTACAACTTGCTCATCATCATCAAGAATATGATCGAGACTGGGTATATAAGGCTTAAACAAACTTACATCAAATACATTATGGACTTTGATATAGGCTAGGAGTTGTAACTTATAGGCACTTCCCCCCCCAGACACTTGATGACTGTGTAGGGTCCACAATATCTTGGGCTGAGTTTCTTATATTTCCCAAGTGATAGAGAACTATGCTTGGGTCACACTCGCAAAAGAAATTTGTCTCCTTCTTTAAAGATCCTTTCAGACCTCCTTGTGTTAGTATAATGCTTCTGTTGATCTTGTTGAGCAACTTTAATATCCTTTTGGATTGCCTTGGTTTGTTCCTCCATCTCTTTGAGCATTTTTCTGGATGCCTCAGCTCTTATGGTTGGATCAGAGGAATTTTGACGAGATAAGCATTCTTGTCCATAGAGTGCTTTGAATGGTAACATTCCTATGCTCTAATGATAAGATTTATTATAAGCGAATTCTACAAGAGAAAGGTATTGAATCCATCTTCTTGGATCCCATCCACAATATGCTCTGAGAATGTCTTCAATTACTTGGTTGACTCTCTCAATTTGGCCATCGGTCTCTGGATGATAAGTTGTGCTAAAGCAAATTTGAGTACCCAAGGCTTGAAATAAGGATTGCCAAAACATTGAAGTGAAGTCAAAATCCCGGTCTCGCTAACTATCCTCTTCGATAGACCATGAAGCTTGAAGACCTCCTTGATGAATAGGTTTTCTTTGTTGGTATAAGATGAGATACTTTGGTAAGCAAGTCCACCACCACTAAAATGGAATCATATCCTCCTTGTACAGTGGGGAGACTTGTGACAAAATCCATACTAATGCATTCCCACTTCATTTGGGGGATATCTAAGGGTTGAAGCTTCCCAAGTATCTTAACCCTTTTAGCTTTAATCCTTTGACATGAGAGACATTTCTTCAAGTACCAAAGGACATCATTTTTCAAGCCTGCCCAATGATAGCTCCTCCTTATAGCATTCAAGGTCTTTGCATAGCCTGGATGCCCTGCAAACAGGGCTATCATGAGCTTTGTGAAGGATTAGCTTCTTTAGAATAGGATCCTTAGGAATACATAGTCTGTGATTGAAGTAGAATCTCCCATCATGCGTGACGTACCCCTTGATTTGTGAGATCCTCGCCCTCTTTGCGCATCAAACTTTGAGTGCTAGCAGAGCAGAAGTAGCAACCTCGCACCTAGGGCAGAGCTTCCCACTCGAGGCCATGCCCCACGAATGTCCTGATAAGAGATTAATTCGACGGCTCTTACAAAACCGAACCCGAAAAAAACTTCCCTCGCCCAAAAAACATAGGTGATTCCTCCAGGAAAATCTTCTAACGTAGTCAAGTCTTAACTATCCTTTGTATTCCGACCGAACCCGCGGGGCACATGGCCGATCAAGGAGGAACTTGCACTTGGTTCATAGAGACCAACACTTTTTTCCCCATTAAAAGAGGCACAACCATTGATTCTTTTCCATAGAACAAGAATTATCCCCCGTGACTTACTTCAACTATTGTACCTTGAACAAAATTGAACTTTATTATAGGAATCCATCAATCCAGCCTAACCCCATCCAATCCCATGGGTTATCCAACCGCCCAACCACTCTATTGATGGGATCCATTATAAAAATTTGGTTATGTTGTTCCTAGGCCCCCTAGCCGGCTCTCATGTAAAAATTAAATAGACACACCACTTACACACCCAATATGAAATTGCCTTTTTCTTAGATTCACTATTTCCAAACATAATTGCAATAAAACCACTGTGTTTCCATCATAATCCTCAATATTCCATTTCCAAGGTCCAATTCCAACTTTTCACTTTCCAACCATAAAATCCAAATTTTAATCATTCCTTCCTCGACGTACCTATGGCATCATCAGCAACCAGAATGCTCACCACCTGGTCAGTCCCTCTAGGCTCACCTAGTACTTCACATAGGGGCCTTTTTGATAGTTCCTAGCCCCCCATAGTACCCATGAATATAATCAAGTATTCCATTCATTCTTTCCTCAGCGTACCTATGGCATCATTTTGGTAACCAAAATGCTCACCACCTGGTCACTCAAGGGCCTTTTCAATAGCTCCTAGCCCATAATACCTAGGAGTATAATCTCATAAAATCCATATGGACTCTCTGTTGAAGATCAGCTAAATCAACCAACAAGATCCATTTATCAAAAAGAGCCATGAACTCATCCATTGTTGAAGATCAGCAAGGCCAATCAACCAGATCCATGCCTGTGTTGTTCAGAAAACAACTCCAACTCATTTTTGTCCTCGACGCACGCGTGGGTATCCTAGGTGACCTAGAGCCTGAGCATCGTATGGTGAACACCCTCTAGTCTCCTTCGCAGGTGACCTAGTGCTTCACTCATAGGTTGTTTCCTTGGCCCCTCATCCACTGTACCGGAAGCTCACCATTTTACGGAACTGAGGTTGGTTAAGACCTCGGCTGACCTTGCCATGCAAGACATCCTTCTTTGACTCCCCGCCGTCGGTTGTTGCAACATTTTCTGCTTAGGTTTCAAGACAACCTCATTCCATAAGATAGTAAAAATGCTCCCCCAGCATTCTTGACGTAAAACAATCTTTAAAAATCAAGTTTCACGTGCAAATACAGTTTCCAAGTGAAATTCCCATCTTTCCATATCATTGCATCATTTCACATCATTCCTCTTCATTTCTCATTATTTCACATCATTCCTCACATCATCATTTCTCATCATCCTTATCATTCGACATTATTCCACATCATTCAACATCATTCTACATCAATTCACATCATCCCACATCGTTCCACATTCATTCACATCATCCCACATCATTTTCACATTCATTCACATCATCCCACATCATTTCACATTCATTTACATCATCCCACTTTATTTCCACATTCATTCTCATCGCCCCACATCATTTCACATCATCCCACACATTTTCACATTCATTCACATCATCCGACATCATTTCACATTCATTCACATCATCCCACATCATTTCCACATTCATTCACATATCATCCCACCTCATTCCACATCTATTCACATCAATCCACATCAATCCACACATCCCACACATCACTCCACATCAATCCATATCAAGTCACACATCCCACACATCACTCCAATTTCTACAAACAAGATGGTCTCTTTTTGCTTTGAGCGAATCACGTTTGATTATCAACTTTCCTTGATCTAGTTATTAGAAATTTTGTTCCACAATCAACCAGATTAAGAGTGCAGTTACTCTACTTTTTATACTGACAGAACTTTCTAAGTCTCGGCCATTACTTGGCTTAGTTAAAGGCAACTTTTTCTCGACTCAAATCAATTAAATCTAAGTTTCCGTTCACTTTTGGATCCTCGATCCTTTCAAGAATTCCAGATTCCTTCCCAGGGAATCTAGGAACAAGTCAGTCATCACAAGTATTTACAATCATCCATCTAAGTACGTTTCTGGTCTTTTTCTGGGAAATCCTTTTCCCGTTCCCAGAATGAACTGAAGATTCTATTTTTCGAGAATTTAGACATATACTTCATAATTCCAAAAGTTAAATATGTTCATGATTCCTCTTTCTGATTAAAATTTATCCTTGTTTTCTCGATGCGTTCCTATGAATATTTTCTCAGTTTTCCCAAAATAAAATATGCTCAATATTCCTCTTTTTGAATAAAAGATTTATGCACACATCCTTATGGGATTTACAAAATTGATTATGCCCATAATTCCTCTTTCAGCATAAAATATTTATGCACACACACTAATTCATTTTTATCTAAATGAATTATATTCATAATCCTTTCTATAATTCTCATAAGTTGAATGAATCTAGAAATATTTATGCATAACCTTTGTTATTTTTCTGGTAAATGAATAATGCTCAAAACTCCACTTTTAGCATAAAATTTATTATGCATAAGTTCATTTTCTAATGATAAAAATTGGGCCATAGCTTCCCCGCATTTGCCTATGAAATGAGAATGCTTAAAATTTCACTTTTAATATAAAAATTAGTTTATGCATAAACATAAACATTACTTTAACATAAATCAAGAAAGGCATGGTTTTAAGAGAAAACCCATAAAATAAGATGCTTCCCAAGCATGAGGGAGGTTAGGAAGAGGATTAACATAAAAAAGAGAGAATAAACTTCATTGTTTAGGCTTACCCTTGGTTTGCTTGATTCTTTACCTTGCAATAATTGTGTAGCCCTCAAGGAAGAGGCTTGGCCACGAAGAAAAGAGGGTAATCTTCAAGAGGAGAAGAGGTTTAGTGAAGCACCAAAGCTTCACAATGGAGGGCCAATGAAGAGGGAAGAAGAAAATACACTAAATTAAAAATTACACTAGTATGTAAATACACTAAGATGAAAATCCAAAGGAATGAGGGTCTATTTATAGGTGAGGGAGGCCACCAACCAAGTCAAACTGGGATCTAGAAGCTTCCAGCTTTAGTTTGATCCAATTTGGACAAGTTTTAGACTAGTAAGGCCCACTTTTTTTATCTAGTTTGAAAGAAGTGAGATGAAATATCTCATTTTTTTGAAGTAAAAATTGAGGTAATGATGAGGATTCTAGGAGCCTCCTTCATGAGCTCCACTCACCCTGATGAGGTGTCAAAATTCTCATTTTTTTACTATTAAGTGCCAGTACTAGAGTCAACTCTTCACCTTATGTGAGAATTTACTCATTTTTGGTGGATTTTCTTTTACTCTTGCATTTTTCTTATTCAAACACTTGGATTAATCCTATAGGCCCATTAGAAGACTCTTTGGACCTTAATCCATAATTTTTAGAGAATAGGTACCCCTAGGCTAAGGTGTCCAGTGCACATATTCAATTAATTTCTAATGCACATTGGAAAACTCTTTTTAAACTTTTGTTTCAGGGGATCACTTCCTATTGACTGGAAGAAAATACTTATCCAAAAATATCTCAAAATTGTATTATCTCTCTCTAGACCAAAACAAGGGAAAACAATATCTTTTTTCATTTCTGAAGGGGGGGATGATTACAAGAGACTGAAGGGGAGGTTCTTACATCTTTACATCATCAAAGTTGGAGAGAGGAATCTTACGTGATTATATTTTTCTCTTTCACTGAAGCTCCCCCTTCTTCTACTAACTTCACCATTCTTTGGTAATCAGGATCATGAGATGAGACTTCTTTGACCTCGTCTAGTATGGGATCATTTGGAATCCATGCACTCAAGAAAGATTTGCGGACTGAGTGCATCTGCTACCACATTATCCTTCCCAGGTCGAAAGTTGATGTCGAAGTCATATTCTTGTAGGATTTCAATCCATCTTCTCTGCCACATGTTGAGGTTAGGTTGGGTGAAGATCCACTTCAAAATCTTGTGATTAGTTACAAGTTGGAAATTTTTCCCCAAGATAATGTCTCCATAATTTGAGGTAATGATTAATTGCTAAGAGTTCTAAATCATGGGTGGCATAATTTTCTTCATATTGCTTTAGCTTGTGAGAAGTATAAGCCGGTGGTCTTTCTTCCTAGCCTAAGACACCACCAAGTGCTAGACTACTGGCATATCAGTAAAACCACCTCAAACTCCCTAGTGAAATTAGGAAGTTTCAGGACTGGTGCAGAGGTAAAATGGCTTTAAGCTTATCAAAGATAACTTGAAGGATTGGAAACCACACTATTTTTCAATCCTTCTTAAGAAGATCCGAGAAGATCTGTCAAGGGTGTAGCTACCAGGGCATAATCGTTGATGAAACTCCTGTACCATCGTGTGATTCCCAAAAACCCACGAGCTTCACAGACTGATTTAGGGGGTGGCGATTCCAATATATCCTTGACCTTGGTGGGATCTACTGAGATACCATCTTGGAAGATAATGAATCCAAGGTACTCAATCTTATAAGTAAAGAAGGTACATTTTCTCTTCTTAGCATAGAGTTTATGTCTGCATAGTAATTGCAAAACTCTACACACATGCTCCTCATGCTCTTCCACCGTCTTGGAGTATACTAAGATGTCCTCACAGAAGACAAGCAGAAATTCATCCAAGTAGGGACGGAATATATCTTGCATTAGATGGTTGAAAGTTGTAGGAGCATTGGTTAACCCAAATGACATTACAATAAACTCATAGTGGCCATAACGAGAATTGAAAGCTATTTTGGGTATATTGAAAAGATGCAGGGGGGAAGAGAGCTTGAGCTCTTGCAAGCACACACACACACTCACAAAACCCTAATAGAGAACACACAAGGTGAGAGGCTGAAAATCTTCTTCTTCTCTACTCAACACTCAACACACCATATACAAGAATAAGAGTACACACAATATGAAAGGTACTCAACCAAATACATACACGGGTTCTCTATAGTGTGAACCCGACTAAATGAGCTGGCGCTATAACTATGCCAGTCTCTAGAGTGGCTGTCACACAGCCTGTCATCCCACTGGCCGCATATCTTCCATAATCTCACCAACCATGCCAGTGGTGTAAGTGTGGGGCCTATCCCCCAGGCGGGTCATCAGTGTCCACCGCCTCACTAGAGCTCGATATCTCAACACTCCCCCTTGAGCTCAACTCCATCTCATGTACACCAAGCGAAGCCTTGAATCTGCGGAGCTTCTCTGTACCCAATGCTTTGGTGAAGATGTCAGCTACCTGATCCTCTGTGCTGACATAAACAAGGTCAAGGTCTCCTGCCAAGACCTTCTCTCTGACGAAGTGATAGTGGACCTCTATGTGCTTCGTACGTTCCTGGCCAACTGTATACTGCTAATGTTGTCACAGAAAATGACAACTTGTCTATCCACTGATAGACCCAAATCTGCAAGTAGCTTTCTCAACCAAGCTACCTCACATGCTGCCATAGCAGCTCCTCTGTACTCGGCCTCTGTACTCGATAGAGCAACCGTAGGCTGCTTCTTGTTGCTCCAAGTCACAGCAGCACTCCCCAAAGAAAACATGAATCCACTGGTAGATCTTCTGTCTGAGATACTACCAGCCCAATCAGCATCTGTGTACCCATGTACACATATCTCTGTCCCAGTCTCATAGAATAGTCCACAATGTAAAGTAGACTTCACATACCTCAGTATGTGTCTCACAGCATCCAAATGCGGTTTCCGTGGAACCTGCATAAACTGACTCACCAACCCAACAGCATAGCTCAAATCTGGTCTGGTGATCGTCATGTAGATCAAACTTCCTACTATGCTCCTGTACATAGTAGGATCCTCCAAGATCTCTCCTGAATCTGCACTCAACTTGCCATTCTGATCCAATGGCACAGAAATAGGCTTACAGCCTGTCATACCATACTTGGACAACATGTCCAAGCCATACTGTCTCTGCAGTAATCCAATACCATGTGGTGACCTAATCACCTCAATGCCCAAGAAATATCTGAGCTCCCCCAGATCCTTCATCTCAAACTTCTGTCTTAGCAAGATCTTTACATCAAAGATCTCTGCATCATGGTCCCCCGTAATGATCAAGTCATCTACATAGATGACAACAAGCACAACCCCTCTATCACCATGTCTCACATACAATGAGAAATCTGCATTGGCTACATGAAAGCCAATAGTGACAAGATATTCAGAAATCTTGTCAGACCATGCTCTTGGTGCTTGCTTTAAGACATACAAGGCTTTCTTCAACCTGCAAACATGCTCGGGGTGACCCACATCCTCATAACCAGGTGGCTGCAACATATACACCTCTTCTTGCAAATCCCCATGCAAGAATGCATTCTTTACATCCATCTGATGTAAAGACCATTGCTTTGACGCAGCCACTGCTATCACAACTCTCACCGTTGCCATCTTGGCAACTGGGCTGAAAGTTTCCTCATAATCAATCCCATATGTCTGCGCATATCCTTTGGCTACCAATCTAGCCTTGTACCTGTTTATGCTTCCATCACTGTTATGTTTAACTTTGTACACCCACTTGCATCCAATGGCTTTCTTGCCTTCAGGCAATTGCACTAAATCCCAAGTTTCATTTCCATATAGTGCATCCATCTCCTCATCCATAGCTTTCTCCCAACACACATTTCCAACAGCCTCATCAATGCATGTGGGCTCAACAACCTGCACAACCTTTGCCATATATGCATAGTGATGTGCCACATAACCATCATATGTAAATCTCTGCACAGGGTTCTTCACTCTCCCTGATCTTCGCAGCTTTTCATTCATGGCTTCCATAGCCTTCTTTACACCAGGTGTTCTCATAGCTGGGATCCCAAGTTCCTCATCAAGGCTCATATCTGAGCCACTAGACTCTCCATCAACATGAGAATGCCCTGCAGAAATGTCAGGCATACCAAGGGGCTCAACCATTTTCACTTTTCCTTTACGTGATGTAGTAATCACATTTGCAGGGCTGGTATTATGACACAGCCTGCCACTCCATGGTCTATCAACAGACCCACTAGATGAGGACTCTCCTGGTCCACTCAAAGACTGTGATTGCTGATCTGCATTCTGTGCAACCACACTTCCACTCACATCAGCCCCAACAGCTTCTTTTTCAGCAGCATACCAGCTGTTCATCTCATCAAAGACAACATCCCTGCTTACCCTCAACTCACGTGTAGCAGGGTTATAACACCTGTATCCCTTTTGCTCAAGGGAATATCCAATAAACACACATTTTTCAGCTTTTGGATCCAGCTTAGTTCTCAGCTCATCTGGCACATGCACATATGCAATGCATCCAAAGACTTTCAGATGAGACAAATCTGGTTTTCTGCCAGTAAACCTCTCCTCTGGAGTTACATCATGTATGGCTGCAGTTGGAGTCCTGTTCATGATGTATACTACTGTAGAAACAGCCTCAGCCCAATAGCAATGCGGCATATTCTTCTCTTCCATCAATGGTCGCGCAATCTCAGCAATGTGCCTGTTTTTCCGCTCAGCAACTCCATTTTGCTGCGGAGTATATCTGCATGTGAACTGTCTCCGAATACCATTCTTCTTCAAGAATTCAGAGAACTCATTGGAGAAGTATTCTCCCCCTCCATCTGACCTTAGGCACTTGACATATTTTTCTGTTTGCTTTTCAACCAAAACTCTGAAATTCTGAAAGTGAGTGAACACCTCACTCTTCTCCTTCATGAAATATACCCACACTTTCCTTGTGTGGTCATCAATGAAAGTCACATAATACCTGCAGCCTCCCATAGACACGGTCTTCGTAGGACCCCATACATTTGAATGCACAACATCTAGTGCATTTCTGCTCACATATCTGTTACGTGGAAACACATGCTTTGTTTGCTTCCCAAATTGGCATGCTTCACAGATTTTATGCATACCTTCCACTTTAAATTTTGGCAGCCCTGTCACAATTCCTTTTGTCTGCATAGACTTCAATCTCTGCACATTCACATGTCCAATTCTTTTATGCCATATGTCTGTGTCTGCAAAAATTCCTGAACCATTTGCAAACATCGCAGCACTCATTTCAGGCATGTCTACATCCAACGTAAACATTCTGCCCACTCTGTTGCCTTTTGCAACCAACCTGCACTTGTCTTTAAAGTCTTCGACATAACACCCATCAGGGTTAAACCGAACCTGCAAACCCTGCTTAATCATCTGGCCAACTGAAACCAGATTCTTTGTTATGTTCGGTACATGAAGTACATCTGCAAGGTACTTCACTTTGCCATCCTGCATAGACAATGGCACATCTCCAATGTGGGCAATTGGATGAGCAGTGTCATCCCCTGTTTCCACAAAACCTGGTCTTTCCGGGTTTTTCATCTCCTTGAACCACTCCCCATGACTCGTCATGTGGTTCGAAGCGCCTGAATCCACATACCATACATTATCTTTTTGTGCTGCATCAACATTTTCAGACATGGCATTCAGAACATGCTGCATAACAAACAACCTTTCATTATCCTCATTATTTCTGCTTGAGGATGCATAGTTGTTTTGCTGCACTTTCCCATTTTGCATGTCAGCCTGCTTCTTATAACATTCTGACTGCACATGTCCAGGCTTACCACAATAATAGCATTCACGTGCATCATTATATTGTCTTTGCCAATTTCCACGGCCTCTTTGACTCCCCCTGCCTCTGAATTTTCCTCTTCCACCTGCGTGTTGTTGTTGTTGTTGTTGATTCTGGGACTGTTGTTGTTGCTGCTGCTGCTGGCCATAATTCTGATTACCTGTTCGGCCACCTCCTTGACCGCGTCCACGGCCTCCTCTACCTCGTCCTCTTCCTGAACTCGTGTAGAAGGCCTGTTGCTCTGAACTGTTTTTGCTTTGTGAAGACTGTTGGTCTTCACCCAAGCTCTTCTCTTCGATAATCAGCATAGACACCAAATCTGTAAAGTTGGGAATGTTTTCCCGAGTCTGAATGGACGTCTTGAACGCCTTGTATTGTGGCCCGAGACCACGTAGACAGACTTCCACCTTGTCATCATCATCTACTGACACACCAATAGATGCAAGGGATTCCACAATACCCTTTATCTTCAGCGCATAGTCATTCACAGACATGCTCTTTTTCTCCACAGTATGAAGTTCATTCTTCAACTGTATCTTACGAGCCTTGGTATTTGTTTCATAAAGCTTTACCAAGGTGTCCCACGCCTCCTTGGGGGACTTGGCATCCTGAATGTGCCCAATCATGGTGTCCTGTATACTAATGGAAAGCCAATACATAACCTTCCTGGCTCCTTGGTTCCAGTCTTTAAACTCTTTCACATCTGGAGCAGTCGGATTTATATCTGGTATCTCCGGTGCCTCTTCATGCTCACCTTCTATGTAGTCCCAATAGCCTTTTCCCATCAGGAAATTCGTCAACCTGAACCTCCAAGCATGGAAGTTATTCTTGTCAAGCTTCTCAGCCACAATCTGTGTTATCCCATCATTTGACATTTTGCCAAACACACAACTTTACCAGAAACTGCACTCTGGTTTTTCTGCACAAATGCTGTATTTTCTGCACAGCGGTACTGCAGTACTCTCAAATGTCACAACCAGTGACTTCAATGCACATACATACACCCAATGGCAACTGTAGACCTCTTTGCAGCACCCACAGTGTCTGCACAGTCAATCTGTCTTCCTGCAGTTCTTAAAACAGAGTTCTGCAGAGAATCGATGACTTACCCGCAGTGCTCGAAATCGCCTGCTTTCTGAAAAACGGAGGTCCAGACGCGCCCGAAACGCGTTTTCGGCCCGGAAAATGAAGTCCGTAGGACTGTATAGTTGCCTTATAGCTTCACTCCCGCGAAGAAAGCTCCTCAATCGGAGATCGTTTGCCGGTGCCTCCCGTAGAGCTCCCGACAAGGGTGTAGTCACCAACACAATAGGGAAGAGTAGTTGAAGCTCTTACCCTCGAACCGCTTCCTGTGGTTCTCTTGCTTGCAGCTCAGCCCTTAGCACGAACCAGGCTCTGATACCATGAAAAGATGCAGGGGGGAAGAGAGCTTGAGCTCTTGCAGCACACACACACACTCACAAAACCCTAATAGAGAACACACAAGGTGAGAGGCTGAAAATCTTCTTCTTCTCTACTCAACACTCAACACACCGTATACAAGAATAAGAGTACACACAATATGAAAGGTACTCAACCAAATACATACACGGGTTCTCTATAGTGTGAATCCGACTAAATGAGCTGGCGCTATAACTATGCCAGTCTCTAGAGTGGCTGTCACACAGCCTGTCATCCCACTGGCCGCATATCTCCCATAATCTCACCAACCATGCCAGTGGTGTAAGTGTGGGGCCTATCCCCCAGGTGGGTCATCAGTGTCCACCGCCTCACTAGAGCTCGATATCTCAACATATATCAGCTTCCTTGACTCTTATCTTGTAGTAGTAACTAGACCTCAACTCTATTTTTGAGAAACTTTGGCCCCATGAAGCCTTTCAAGAAGCTCGTCAATGCGAGGGATATGATACTTATTCTTGATAGTGACTTGATTTAGCCCTCGATAATCTATGGAGAGATGAAGAGTGCCGTCCTTCTTCTTTTGGAAAAGAACGGGTGAGGGGAGTTGCTGGGGTGTACAAATCCTTGCTTAATGAGTTAGGAAAGTTTCTCCTTAAGCTCAATGGCTTTAGGGAGAGACATCTTGTAGGGTGTCTTTGAGATAGTTTGAGCACCAGGGATCACCTGGATTTCATGATCAACTTCTCGAAGAGGCGGTAGCCCTATAAGCTCATTAGGAGAGATGTCATGGGATTCTTGGTGCTAAGAGGGTTCTAATTCTTTACTAGGTTCACAAACTTTGTTGATATTAACTAGGAAAACTTGTTTTCCCTCATGTGCCCCCTTGAGAAGATGCTTTACCTTGACTACCCCCTAGACTTAGGTTTATCTATCTTCCCTCTGAGGCAGATACTACTTGGCCATGCTCATTTTTAAAAGTGATACTCCCCTAGTTACATTGAATACTAACATTGTTTGTAATTAACAAATCCATCCCAAGGATCCCATCATAAATTTCTAATGGCAGGACTCTCAAATGGCCACTTGCTGCCTGGGAAGTAGTCATGGTAGCTAGGGCATACTTTCGGAGAGTGATGAATTTAGAATAGTATTCTTCTAGGGTTAAATTGAGCTGCTTGAGATGAAAAAACTCATTCATCTTCATGGATTCATGAGATGGGGGGAGATATCACTCCTTCACAGCTTGCTTGATATCCTCCCATGTTTGGGAGTATTCAGTGATTCCCTTGTCACCGGCACCATTGCTTCCACCAGAGTTTAGCAACCCCAACGTGCCAAGCATGGAATAGTTTTTCGCTCCAATATCGGCAGCTAAGAAATAATCATCCATTGCTTCGATCCAAACCTCGGCATTCTTCTCAATTTTTGAACCTTTCATCTCTAAGGATGGAGGTTGCATTTTCTTGAGTAGGAGCTTCTTCTCCTGGACATCTGTATATAGTGCATTGGGGAGTGAAGTTTTATTGTCGTGGCCATCATCGTAAGATTAAATTTTAGGATTATGAGATTCATACTTTACATCACGCTCATGCTTTGAAAAGTAAAACTTTTGAAATCATTTTATTTCTCAAATATTTATAAGGACAAGTTTTATTACAAAGATTTGAGACTAATATAATTAGTCTTATTCATCATAAAAGAAAATCCTAGGCTTCAACTAAGACATGAGATAGAGCAGTCCACATAGGTGAAATATGGGGGTTCCATCATAGTTTCTAAGACACAAAAGATTGATGGTAAGGGTGGTAGACTCTGGATTAGGTTGTGTCCCATAATGGCTACTCTATCAAGAGTAAGACTTGCATTACTTGGTCATATACCCAACGGTCTTGTGGTATGCAATTCCCATCTATGGTCACAGAGTTGTTGGGTCCAGGAGTACCCACGAACCAAGATAAATGGACCATCTTCATCTTTTTGTTCCAACGAGTCCACTTTAAATTGGTGGGGTGAGGTTCCCAACTCGGTCCGCTCTTCTCTAATGAAAAAGTACCTCAGCCTCCTGCGATTCCAAAGGTGATCTCTACCCCATCCTCTTTGGATATGAGAGGGATGAGGTAGAGACAACCTCTCAAGTATCTGCACCATAATATCACGAAACTTAAAATTTTAAGAGTGAAAAGACGTCTGGAAGATGCACTAGAAGACTAGGAATCTCGAGTAAGCGTCACATCTTCCTACAATCATTCAGTCACCAATAATATTTGTTCTAGTAAGTTATTTTATCAATCATTAGGTAACACATACATTCCAAAACAACCTTGTTTAATAAGTCCTAGGAACTAAGATCGGCTCTGATACCAATTGTAAGGTCCCCCCCTTTCTAAATAGGGGAAACGTCGAGATAGTCTACTAAGTCTAACTTGGGAAAATTTCCTACTCGACACCTTTACCATGTAAAGATACAATGATACGACTAGTAGGTAAGACCTAGAGTGTGGTCTTTTTAAATGATTCCTAAAATCAAACCACTCATAGAGTGATCGACCTTAGCTCAGGTAACCTCTATTCTTGACTTCTAAAAATAATGTTTTTTTTCTCATCTATGCAAGGCACAACCGCTGACCTAGTCCTCTAGAGTAGGGTTTCCTAGGGACCTATTTATCTAATGTAGTAGAAACTTCAATTAATTTGTTGGAAAGATACCCGACTAATCAGGTCCACCCGTCCACATGATGTTGCCGTCAGGGCATTCCATCCTCCCACTTTCCACCCAACTCACACGTCAATTTGTTTACTAATTAATCCTACCACACTGTTTGACATAAATAAGCAAGCTCCTTAATTAATGGCCTTACACATTGTTCGTTTAAAAAGTTTCTATCAATGATACAAAAATGCTTACAAACAAAGGATTTAATAATAAAAAATAGATACAATGTTCAGACTTATCCATAGCCAAATCTAGGATCTTTACTTTATTTTGCTGATGATCTAGAATTCGGCCTTCCAACCTCTATAGAGTGGGCAATCTCTACGAGACCATACACCTCATTGTCGGCAGAGCTGGCAAGGACTCAAGCTAGCAGGTCGCTCTTTTAGTCTCCATTACTTGATCCCCTCTCCCCTCCTGAGAGGGATGTCTAAGAGATAGGGAGGGCTTATTCACCGCACTAGCCTAGGCCCATAGAACTAGGCAACATCACAATACTTACCTCAGTCCGCGAACCTGATTTTCCCAATAGTATGAGAGATACCTTGGGCCGACTCTTGGCCTTGCTAATGCCACCGCGTGGTTACACAAGAATGGAAATCATAGAGATATTGAAGTAAAAGGTTTGATCTCTCTTAAACACCATATTCGTGAGTTTGGGAATCTCCCAAGTCCCATTTTTGTAATACTAAAAAGGTGGGACTTGGTAAACATGTCTATAAGTTTTTCAAAACCCTATCATGTGACCTATCACTGGAAAGCGCTTGAAAAATGGGATCTATTGAGCTTTATAGCGCACAATTTGGACAAATGGTGTTCAAGTTATGGCAAATCCAAAGTTTTGACCACATGTCCCAAACTTATGAGAAATTCCCATATTCCCCAATATGGTGTTCTTAGTTGCAAGGAGAAGAATTTGTTTTCTGCGATTATTGTAATGTTTTTGGTACTCAAATTTTCATGGAATGTGAAGGTTTTGGTTTGGTCCAAATCAAGACTTTTTTTGAGAGTTCTCTTTATTTAAGTGATCAAATGCATTCTAAAATGTTTTAAAAGATAGCAATATTTATTAATTTTTTAAAGTGCACCTATAAAAAAGTTATTTATTTAAAACAATCTCTAAAAAGTAGTCCTTTTTTTATGTTTTTTTTGGAAAAATGGACTTGAGTTGTCGTTTACACAATTTGTCATTTTTTATGACATTGTTTTTATTAAAAATTCTTGAGACAAACAAAAGCTGTGGGTGGCAGACTGGGGAGTTGTGTGACAAGTTTCAAGTCTACCCCAGCCTTCTTTTTTGCTTCGTTGTTGAGCAGCATTTATAACATCGAAATAATGTTGTTGGGCAACATAGCGGTATTTCACTACTCAGTAGCAAAATTTTGCTACTAGTAATGCTACTGTGAGCAACACTCTCATTGAGCAATATAGCACTGTCTATAGGAGTTGAAATGACTCGAACATTTGCCAAGGCTTGTAGTTATAATTGCATTTCTCAAAATGGAGCTATACTCTCATTCTTAGTGTTGATGGTTGGCTACTCCTTGATAATGGCTTGTTTTCTACTCTGAAGGCAATGTTAGAGGTGGTAGCTTGAATGTGCTTTGCATGTACAGACCGATGGTGGGTTTCGCTCATGGCAAGGACAATGGCCACTTTTGCAAGCAACAATGAAGGTTGTTAGCTTAAAAACAAACAAAACCCTTCCTTTGCTAATCTTAGAGGGTCCTTTCTAAGCCCTTGTTTCCATGCTCAACACTGTTGCGAGAAAAAAAGGTAACTGATGAGGGTTACCTAAAGAAATTCCCTCCCAAAATGTGTGAACTCTCAAAAATGGCTTAAAAACATAGTTTTTTGAAAACACATCTAGAATTCCATGTATAAATTTAAAAATTACATGAATTTTGCTATTTTTTCAGGATTGAAAACATGTGTGACCTTTGTAGATTTATAAACTACTATTGTTTGTGACATAAAAATAAACTTGACTTACAAAATGACATAGGAGTCTACATAACTTAAAGAAATATCAATCTTTTTCAAATAAAATTTTATTTTATAAATTTCATGAATGTAAGACACTTGTTTTAATGGACTTTCTTGGGACAAATTCTACCACTATACATAAATATGCACATTATTTGACAAGCACTCAAAAAATATTAGAATACACAACAATATAAGCTCCATAATTTATGAAAAAATATACAAACATCCTTGAGTCTATTTCTAGACCCAAATAGCAAAGCCTTTAGTATATTCTTACCTTGATATTTTTCAAGACATAATTATTTGCTCTATTATTTATAAGAAGATAGTAGGTATGATGTACAACTAATGCTAAGAGTTTAAAGAGGTCAACTTATAGGTGTGAAAAGACAGACTTCTATTCATATATATATGTAGAAGATGGTAACTACGGAGGCTCTGAGTAAACCTAAGCATGTTGAAAGAGTAAAAAATTAAAATATTTTTTTAGAAGGACAATTTTAGAGGCATACATCATATAGCCTATGGGTGTAAATTTTGACCCACATTGGCATTTATTTTCATGAAGGAAATTATTGTTATGCAATATGGATAAGGATGGCGGGAAGAAATTGTAGCCTATATCATGTACATATGTGGTGGTGGCGAAAATTCATAGTATGCATGTGTTGATGTTTGATCCAAATAGCCATCTAAAAGTAGTGTAGGAATGAGCTCTAGTTATAATTATTTAGAGTACATGTGAAGGATGTTGAGAGATGGTATGCCTAAGGGTAGTGTAGAATGAGCTCTGGTTATAATTATTTAGAGGACATGCGAAGGATGCTTAGAGATGCAATCTTTGCCTCGCGACATTTTCTTTGTGTACAAAGAGAAAAGAGAGGAGGTTAGGGCTTCTGGAATAGTGGTAGAGAAGAGCTTGGAGCTTTCACGATGACAGTAGATTCAAGGTCCCCTATGCTAGAGAGCATACTACTACACATAGGCATGGCAGAGTCCAGGCTCACATGCACCCCCTTCCTCAATATAGTTGGTCCCACCACGTGTATTTGCTTATAGTTCTTCAAGTTTAAAATTGAATTGTAAAACAAAGATCAGGATTGGCGAATCAATCGACTTGTGGTTTTTCAAATCAATGGATCCTAAAACCAATGGATTACAGGTCATCATAGATTATCTCATCTAGCTCTTCTGCTATCATGAAGTTTTGGCATCTACTATGTAGCGATATTATTTATGATACAAAGGTTACATGGTTACATAGACAAGCATTTTTCTTAATGATCTCCTCTCAAATTTGTAGTCAAAGGTTGCGACCATATGTGTTTTTAAGGTCTTTAGCCCTAAACCTATGTTCTACCTATATAACCTTATCCTAGGCATATTTTTTCTTTAATGCTATGATTTATAAGATTTTTTATTTTTTTTTAGATTTTATTGGCTACTATCTACTATTTGGAATGAGCTTTTTACAGATTTATTGGGGATAAAAATAAAAATCGTTCTCATAAAAAATGTAAAAACATTTCAAAGTTAAGAAAATAACCCCCCTAAAAGTTGATGTTTTACATTAAAGCTGATGCAAAACATCAACTTTTAGGCTAAAAGTTGATATTTAGCATCGAGTTGATGCAAAACATCAACTTTTCCACACAATTCAATGTTTTGCATCAAAGTTGATGCAAAACATCAACTCTATCACAAAACTTGATATTTTGCATCAAGTTTCAGATACTCCGGAGAAGAAAGCTGGAGGATCGGAGGTCGATTTTCACAAACGGTCTGCTTTAGTGATTCCCTCTGCGCATGCATGCTCAGACAACCTATTCCACAAATTTTGAGTACCAACACGACTATGTTTCGATGCGATGTGCAGACGTCTTATGCATAAAAGAAATTCTTTTAGATTAAAAGAGTGATTTTCATCATAAATGATTTGTATGCATAAACATATGCATAAAAGATTTTTTATATATTAAAAGTGTGATTTTCATCATAATTGGATTTTATGCATAAATTAGATGCATAAAAGAAATTCTTTTATATTAAAAGAGTGATTTTCATCATAAATGATTTGTATGCATAAACATATGCATAAAAGATTTTTTTTATATTAAAAGTGTGATTTTCATCATAAATGGATTTTATACATAAATTAGATGAAAAAAAGAAATTCTTTTATATTAAAAGAGTAATTTTCATCATAAATGATTTGTATGCATAAACATATGCATAAAAGATTTTTTTTATATTAAAAGTGTGATTTTTATCATAATTGGATTTTATGCATAAATTAGATGCATAAAAGAAATTCTTTTATATTAAAAGAGTGATTTTCATCATAAATGATTTGTATGCATAAACATATGCATAAAAGATTTTTTTATATTAAAAGTGTGATTTTCATCATAAATGGATTTTATGCATAAAAGAAATTCTTTTATATTGAAAGAGTGATTTTCATCATAAATGATTTGAATGCATAAACATATGTAGAAAAGATTTTTTTATATTAAAATTGTGATTTTCATTATAATTGGATTTTATGCATAAATTAGATGCATAAAAGAAATTCTTTTATATTAAAAGAGTGATTTTCATCATAAATGATTTGTATGCATAAACATATGCATAAAAGATTTTTTTATATTAAAAGTGTGATTTTCATCATAAATGGATTTTATGCATAAACTGGATGCATAAAAGAAATTCTTTTATATTAAAAGAGTGATTTTCATCATAAATGATTTGAATGCATAAACATATGCATAAAAGATTTTTTTAATATTAAAAGTGTGATTTTCATCATAAATGGATTTTATGCATAAATTAGATGCATAAGAGAAATTCTTTTATTCTAAAAGTGTAATTCCTACTAAATTGGATTTATGCATGGAAAGATGCATAAAGAATTTATTTTAGTCCAAAAGTATTATTCTCATCAATTTTAATTTTATGCATAGAAAGATGCATAAAGAAATGTATTTTTAGTTCAAAAGAGTTATTTTCATCAATTTTGATTTTATACATAGGAAGATGCATAAAAGATTGATTTTTAATTCAAAAGTGTCATTCTCATTTAAAATTAATTTATGCATAGGAAGATGCATAAAAGATTGATTTTTAATTCAAAAGTGTCATTCTCATTTAAAATGAGTTTATGCATAGGAAGATGCATAAAAGATTGATTTTTATTTCGAAAGTGTTATTCTCCTTAAAATGGAATTTATGCATAAATAGATGTGTAAAGAAATCTTATATCAAAAATAAGAATTCTCTGTATTTTATAAATAGATATGAGGATGTGAAATGAATCAGATAGATGAAAATGAACGAAGAATAGATGGAGCTGTATGTATGTGAAAGAATGGATGTAGATATGTGTATGTGAAAGAATGGATGTAGATGTATGTATGTGAAGGATGTATGTGAAAGGAAAGATGTATGTGTATGTGATAAGTATGGATGTGGATGTATGTGGAAGAATATATGTGGATGTGAATGTGATGGATACGAATGAGATTAGAGGCGATGAGATGTGATGTAAATTGGATAGATAGGAATGATAAGGGATATGAATGAATGATATAAGGTATGAATGAATATGATAACACATGAGTCGGGATGTGAATGAGCGATATAAGGAACGTGAATGAATGTGTTAGCTTGTGAATCGAGATGTGAATGAATGAATGTGAATGGGGATGTGGATGTGGATGTTGATGTGGATGTGGATGTGGATGTGGATGTGGATGTGGATGTGGATGTATGGATGTATGGATGTAGATGTGGATGTGGATGTGAAAATGGATGTATGGATGTAGATATGGATGTGGATATATGGATGTGGATGTGAAAATGGATGTATGGATGTAGATATGGATGTGGATGTATGGATGTAGATGTGAATGTGGATGTATGAATGTGGATGTGAAAATGGATATATGGATGTAGATGTGAATGTGGATATATGAATATGGATGTAGATGTGGATGTATGGATGTGGATGTGGATGTAGGGATGTGGATGTGAAATTGGATGTATGGATGTAGATGTGAATGTGGATGTATGAATGTGGATGTGGATGTGAAAATGGATGTATGGATGTAGATGTGGATGTGGATGTAGGGATGTGGATGTATGACTGTGGATGTGAAAATGGATGTATGGATGTAGATGTGAATGTGGATGTATGGATGTGGATGTGGATGTGGATGTATGAATGTGGATGTGGCTGTGGATGTATGGATGTGGATGTGGATGTGAAAATGGATGTATGGATGTAGATATGGATGTGGATGTATGGATGTATGGATGTGGATGTATGGATGTAGATATGGATGTGGATGTGGATGTATGGATGTAGATATGGATGTGGATGTATGGATGTGGATGTGGATGTGGATGTATGAATGTGGATGTGGATGTGGATGTATGAATGTGGATGTGAAAATGGATGTATGGATGTAGATATGGATGTGGATATATGGATGTGGATGTGGATGTAGATGTATGAATGTGGATGTGAAAATAGATGTATGGATGTAGATGTGAATGTGGATGTACGAATGTGGATGTGTATGTGGAATAATGAATGCGAATATGTATGTGAATGGATATGAAGTCGATGTGAGCGAATGGATGAGATGAGATGTCATGTGAATCAGAATGTGAATGAATAATGTAAGATGTGAACGAATGAGATGTAATGAGAAATGGATGTGATGAGAAATGGATGTTATGTGAACTGAATGAATTTGATGTGATGGGATGAAAAATGGATGTAATGAGAAATGGATGTGATGAGACGTAATGTAAATTAAGAAAGATAGGAATGGATGTTATGTGAACTGAATGAATCTGATGTGATGGGATGGAAAATGATGTATCTTGTCAAGAATGGATACACATATGATTTGGATTTGGGTAAGTAATATGTATTGATGCGGAACAATCTGGAAAGACGTGAGTTCATTATAGAAACTGTATTTGTGAACTGTTTGTAAATGACTGTTTTATGTCAAGAATGCTGGGGAAGCATTTTGAATGTCTTGAGAATGTGGTCATGGAGACCTACCTGATAAAGTTACAACAGCTGACGAAGAGTCAACGGAGGACGTCTTGCGTAGCAAGGTCGGCCGAGGTCTTGACCAACCTCGGTTCAATTTAAATGGTGAGCTTCCGGTACGATGGATGAGGGACCAAGGAAGCGGCCTATGAGTGAAGCGCTAGGTGACCTGTAAAGGATCCTAGAGGATGCTGACCATACGGTGCTCGGGCACGGTGCTCGGGCTCTGGGTCGCCGAAGATACCCACACGTGCATCGTGGAAGATATTGGAACAAGGAGTAAGAGTTGTTTTTTGAAACCCAGTATGGATCTGGTTGATTGACCTTGCTGGTCCTCAACTGATGAGTCCATAGCTCTCTTATATGGATTTGTTGGTTGATCTTGCTGATCTTCAAACGAGGATTCCATCTTGATTTTTTTAAGTGAATATTTACCAGGTACTATGAGCTAGGAACTATCGAAAAGGCCCCTGAGTGAACAGGTGGTGAGCGTTCTGGTTGCCAATGATGCCATAGATACTCCGGTGAAGGAATGATTGGAAATTAAGACTCAACCGAATATTTTGGAGGATTGTGATCAGTGATACTATGGTGTCATTAAATGATTGTTTTAATGATGGTTGAATCTAAGAAAAAGGCGATTTCATAGTGGGTGTGTAAGTGGCATGACTGGTGTTAAATTTGTATGAATATCCGACTAGGGGGCTTGGGAACTCTTCATTAGGACCAAAAACATCTCAAAATGGGCTGTGTAAGGAATTTGCTAACTTGCTAATTAGTAGAACGTTGACGGTCAAAACGGCTCCAAATTTGGCCGTTTTGGATATTTAAAGCGTATCTATGTGATTGAACACGTATCTAAGTACATACTTTAAAATCTAAAAAAATATATCGTTTTCATGCTACTCTTTAATGGCTCATCTCGAAATTTGTCCTCTTTTAGTGACTTCGCGGCAAATACTTATTTCTCTTACTTTTGAATGACCATTTCCTCCGAATGCGCTCTCATCCATTCTCCAAAAAATTTCACTCCTCTGCTTCTCTAAGAATTTCACAAGCTACATCTCATTCTCATTCTTCTGCGTCTCTCATCTTCTAATAGCTCTGCTAATATTTTTAGCTCTGTTAGTAATGAGTGATACATCTAATCGTAAGTTTCATTTGAATATCAAGCTCAACCAAGAGTATGCAACTACACGGAGTGTCTACCAAAGACCCCTTTCATGTGCGAATGAAGCTCAACATCTTCGCAACGAAGAAAAGAAGCATATTGACCTATGGACAGATGGAAGTCTATATCCACCGGATCCCAGAACAGGACGGTATCCTTCTTTTCACACACCACATGATTTGATTAGATTTGTTGGTGATGGGGTGGATGGCTTACTTGGTTATAGTTCAAGACTATCTCAATCACATGCAGAATATATTACATATCTTCAAAATACTTTATCTTTGAATGCAACAAAAATTATAGAACTTGAAAACAAAATAGTGTCTTTGAAACAAGAAAATGATCAATTGAAAACCTTAAAAGAAACTCCAATAGGGTTAAGAGCACGAGTAACAACATAACAACCATCAGGGTTAAACCGAACCTGCAAACCCTGCTCAATCATCTCGCCAACTGAAACCAGATTCTTTGTTATGTTCAGAACATGAAGTACGTCTGCAAGGTACTTCACTTTTTTATCCTGCATAGACAATGGCACATCTCCAACATGGGCAATTGGATGAGCAGTGTCATCCCCCCTGTTTCCACAAAACCTGGTCTTTCAAGGTTTTTCATCTCCTTGAACCACTCCCCATGACTTGTCATGTGGTTCGAAGCACCTGAATCAACGCATCATACATCATCTTTATGTGCTACTTTAACATTTTCAGACATGGCATTAACGACATGCTGCATAACAAACAACCTTTCATTATCCTCATTGTTTCTGCTTGAGGATGCATAGTTGTTTTGCTGCAATTTCCCATTTTGCATGTCAGCCTGCTTCTTATAACAATCTACCTGCACATGTCCAAGCTTACCACAATAAAAGCATCCACGTGTATCATTATACTGCCTTTGCCAATTTCCACGACCTCTTTGACTTCCCTTGCCTCTGAATTGGCCTCTTCCACTTGTGTGTTTTTGTTGTTGTTGTGAATTCTGGGACTGTTGTTGTTGTTGCTGCTGGCCATAATTTTGATTACCTATTCAGCCACCTCCTTGGCTGCATCCACGGCCTCCTCTACCTCATCCTCTTCTTGTTGTTGCTCCTCTGAACTGTTTTTGTTTTGTGAAGGCTGTTGGTGTAAGATCCCTGTTCCCACCGAGCAACGGATTCAGGGTACTGGCAGCGGAAGTAGCGCTTCTCGTGCGGGACAGGGGTCCCACACTCGGGGCCTCGCCCACGGATATCCGGATAAGAGACTAATCCGTCGGTTGTTCCAAAACCGAACCCGGAAAAACTTCCTCTACCGGAAAGCACGGGCGATTCCACCAGGATAACTTTTTACTCTAACGTAGTCAAGATCATTTCTGATCGAGATGATCCGATTACATCTATAAGATACTTAGTCAGTTCAAGGAAGAAACTTGCACTTGGATCATTGGGATCAACGCTTTTTTCCCCATTCAAGAGGCACAGCCGTTGATTCCTATCCATAGAACAGTTTCTGTCCGGGATTTATTTTATTTTTTTTTCTATCGTAAAAACAAAAGTTTGAGTCTCCATTTACGGATCCATCAGTCCAGCCTAACCCCATCCAATCCCATGGGTTAGCCAACCGCCCAACCACTGTAGTGATGGGATCCAATTAAAAATTTGGTTAGGTTTTGTCCCGGGTACCAAGGAAAAGAGTTCCAAGGCCCCCTAGCCGGATGTTCATGCAAAATAAAACTAGTCACACCACTCACACACCCAATATGAAATTGCCTTTTTCAACCAGATTCAACCAGTTTAAAACAATCCTTTAATAAAACCATAGTATCATTGATCACCATCTTCCAATTTATCCAATTGATTCTTAATTTCCCATCATTCCTTCATCAGAGTATCTATGGCATCATTGGCAACTAGAACGCTCAGGAGCCGTTTCGATAGTTCCTAGCCCATAATACTTGGCAATATAATCACTTAACAAGATGGACTCTCGTTGAAGATCAGCAAGATCAACCAACAGATCCATATAAGGAGCCATGGACTCATCCATTGAAGACCAGCAAGGTCAATCAACCAGATCCATGCTCGATTTCAGAAAACAACTCCAACTCAGTTCCAATATCTTCCTCGACGCACGCGTGGGTATCCTAGGCGACCCAGAGCCCGAGCACCGTATGGTCAGCACCCTCTAGGATCCTTCGCAGGTAACCTAGCGCTTCACGCATAGGCCGCTTCCTTGGCCCCTCATCCACCGTACCGGAAGCTCACCATTTTAATCGCACCGAGGCTGGTCAAGACCTCGGCCGACCTTGCTACGCGAGACGTCCTTCATTGACTCCCCGTCAGCAGTTGCAACTTTCTCATCACGACCTTAATCACAAGACGGTCAAAATGCTCCCCCCAGCATTCTTGACATAAAACAATCATTTACAAACAGCATTTACAAACAGTTTACAATACAATTTCTATTTTAACTTTCATTTTTCCACATTATCCCTCCTCAATCTACATTACTTATTCCATATTCCATTTATATGTATACTCATCCCATCACATCATTTCCATCTCATCACTTCAGATTCCCTCACATCACAATCGTATATTCACATCCATACATCCACAACTATATGCGTACATTCACATCTACGTGCATACATCTACATCTCTATGCATACATCCACATCCACATTCACATTCACCTCCATACATCTACATCTATATGCATACATCCACCTCCACATTCACATCCACATCTATACATCTACATCTACATGCATACATCCACTTCTACATCCACATCTACATCTATACACCTACATCTACATGCATACATCCACATCTCCATTCACATCTACATCTATACATCTACATCTACATGCATCCATCCACCTCCACCTCCACATCTACATCTCTACATCTACATTTACATGCATACATCCATATCTCCATTCCCATCTACATCTATACATCTACATCTACATGCATCCATCCACCTCCACATCCACATCTACATCTATACATCTACATCTACATGTATACATCCACATTTCCATTCACATCTACATCTATACATCTACATCTACATGCATCCATCCACATCTCCATTTACATCCTCATCTACACATCTATTTCTACATGTATACATCCACATCTCCATGCATACATCCACCTCCACATTCACATTCACACTCACATCCATACCTCTACATCTACATGCAAACATCCATATCTCCATGCATAATAATATTCTTTTAATTAATCTAGGATGATAGTTCCTAGAATATGGTAGGAAGTCCTCTTTTTATGCTTTGAATGAAATTATTTTATGTGTAATTTCTATAAAAATTTTGCCATAGCTCCGCTACTATGACTGATAAATCTCAATTTTTTCTAAGGGATAAGGCTCATTATTAAAGAAATAATTAGAATGGTCTCTAATTGGATCATCAATCCATAATGGTCTCTAATTGGATCATTAAGAAAATAATTAGAATGGTCTCTAATTGGATCATCAATCCATAATGGATTGAATCATCAATATACATAAACTAAAAGCATAGAAAGAAGCCATTAATTTGGCCTCAAGCATAGCTTAATCTTGGATTAAGGAAAAGCTTTATGAAAAGCTTCATTTGGATTAAGAATGGGTCATGAGTATGACCATTTCTTGAGTGAGAGAGAGAAATTACATAAAAACCCTTAGAATTTAAACATAAATGGAAATTAACTTCTATAGCATTTATTAAATTATGTAACTCTTCACTACTATTCACCAATTAACTTCAATAGCACTTAAAAAACCATACCAATTAAACTTCTCAAGCTTGAGAGGGGTTGAGAAGAGAGAATCATTGAGTAATTATAGAAAAGATCAAAATTCAATATACTTACCTTATAATTTGCTTGATTCTTTATTCACGGTAGAGGCCCCCAACCAATCAATTGGTTTAGTATGTTGATGGAGCCACCAATGGGGATTGAAGAAAGAGAGAAGTATCAAAAACTAGTGAATTATTAAGGAATTCACAGTTCTTGGCTTAGGTAGAGTAGAGTAACAATGCATAAGACACTCTATATTTTGGCTTAGGTGGAGTAGAGTAACAAAGCATAAGACACTATATATTTTGGCTTAGGTGGAGTAGAGTAACAAAGCATAAGACACTATATATTTTGGCTTAGGTGGAGTAGAGTAACAAAGCATAAGACACTATATATTTTTCAACAAGGGAAGGCTTCTATTTATAGGAAAAATTGAGCTCCTAACCAAACAAACTGATTCTAGAATTTTCCAAGTCAGTTTGGTTGAATTGGGACTAGATTTGGACCTAGTTTGGTTACTTTTTGATTCGGTTTGGCTCCATTTTGATTTGGTTTGGTTCAAGAGAGATGAGAGATAAAAATATCACATTATTTTTTAGTTTAAAAATCATTCAAGCATGTGAAATATGCACCTCCTTTAAAGAATTCCCCTTCCTTACATATGTGTCAAAATTTTATTGCTCATAGTTTTTTACTAATAAACCTTGTACATTTTCAACTCTTCATCTTATGTGAAATATGCACCTCCTTTAAAGAACTCCTCTTCCTTACATATGAGTCATAGTTTTTTTACTAATAAACCTTGTACATTTTCAACTCTTCATCTTATGTGAAATATGCACCTCCTTTAAAGAACTCCCCTTCCTTACATATGTGTTTATTTACTAATAAACCTTGTACATTTTCAACTCTTCATCTTATGTGAAATATGTACCTCCTTTAAAGAACTCCTCTTCCTTACATATGTGTCATAGTTTTTTTACTAATAAACCTTGTACATTTTCAACTCTTCATCTTATGTGAAATATGCACCTCCTTTAAAGAACTCCCCTTCCTTACATATGTGTTTATTTACTAATAAACCTTGTACATTTTCAACTCTTCATCTTATGTGAGCATTTACTCATTTTTGGGTATCTTCTTTTTCAAATTGGATTTATCTCCTCCCTACACATGGATTGATGCTATTGGTCCATAGGAACCTTAATTGGACCATAATCTAAAAATTTCTGAAAATCTAGACCCTTAGACTAAGGTTCTTTATACCTATTTCCAATTAATTCCAATTGCACATTGGAAAATTCTTTTTGAATTTCTGTTTCAGGGGAACTTATTTTAATAAGATGAGTTATTTTTCTATCCAAAAATATTCATAATTTGAATATTCTCTCTCTAGAATAATTTTCTCTCTCTAGGCTAAAACAGTTAGAAACAAGGCCTTTATATTTCTGAAGAGGGATTGATTACAGGAGAAGATACTAGACATCAAAAAGGGGTTGGGGGAGGAATCTTACATTCTACCCCACTTAAAAAATGCGAGATGTCCTCATCTCGCAACTTGGGATAATTTCGCAAGATGCACGAATGTGAGACTTAGAGAAAAATTTTAATCAAGATTAACCACCAAGAAAAGTTTTAAAGAGAGTAGGATTCAAAATAAGAACAAGATTTAATCTTTATTCATTCTCGGAACTTATACAGTAAAGATAAAAGAACTCTTTACACTTCCATAAGGCCGTCCATCATATGGTCACAAAAGCAGTCCTCACAAGCTGCACAAGTATAGGGTAACTCATCTATGGGAATGATTCTGCTGGTTATTGCCGCACCTATCCCAGTGGTATGAGGTGATCTAACAAAAGGACCTCTGAGAGGCAAGCCAAAAACGGGGTAAAGGCATATCTTCTCATGAGGAAGAAAACACGCCAGTAAGAAGACCCGCTCAGAAAACCCAAGATGTCTTGATCTCATGACGCAGTAGTATCAGGGACCCAAACCCAAAGCTTCAATAACCATGGCCAAGCGAACATTGTTACGAAAGTGTTGCTGACCCCAGGGTGTTACCCTAGTTATGTTTTGATAGGTCCGCCATTTGGTCTGCGCTACAGAAGTTCCTAGGTGAGGAAAAAGTGAGCGCTCATACTATTCTATAAAGTCTTTCTTCACAGACTCTCTTGCGTCTTGAAGGTGAGAAATCATCAGGGATAAAACTAATTCCTGTTGCCAAGCCATGAAGGAGATTAAGAAAGAAAGGAGATTGATGGGAGTAAGATTACTGTGAGCGACAAGTAAAAGTTACGACTTATATAAAGGAAGGAGCTAGCGTAACCTAGAAGCCAACGGTAACTTGCCACTGAAGTTTTACCGTCTTTCCATGATTTGTGTTTGACACATTTTTCTATAGAAGGCATTAAGAATTTTGAGATGAGGAGATAAAAGAAACTTGTAGGCTAAGTCACCTACTTTCATTGAATTCAGATATAAGGATCACAATATCTGGGGGATAACTTCTTATACTCCCCAAGAGATAAAGAACTTCTTTTGGGCCATACTCGAATGAAAACCAAAACCTTGGTATCCAAAACACCGATTCTCACTTCTAAACTCATTGTTCTAAATCCTTAAAATAGGCATGACTCCTGAGAAGTAATTTAGGAAAAGGGTATTCCTTTTTTAAACAGAAACTTTCTTTTATTATAGAGAGGGAATAATTATTAGATCCGAAAGGGAGATTCTTACTCCTATATACCTCGAAGGCTGGGGAGGAATCTTACATCCTACCCCACTTAAAAAGTGCGAGATGTCCTCATCTCGCAAGGTAGAGGACAGCTCTTTTTCTTAAGATCCAATTTTATTCTGGGTTCCTTATATTTTGGTCCACCCAACAGAACACTGGGATAAATATCCCTTATATAGAACTCATCATTAAATAACAATTCATTCAGATCATATCATTCATATCTTTAACATGATAAAGGTCCATTAGACCGAAAAGTTTCCTTCGGAACATTCCTTCCCACGGAAATTTCAGTCAAGCAAGTTCTCAATTTGACATCCCTTAACTTGATCTACCGGTCAAGTATTAACAGTAGCAATCTGACAGCACAATCCACTAATCTCATAGTGATTTGCTGAATTCGTTATCATCATTCTAGTTATGAATATCATCACAGGGACTCGTCCCATTCCCCCTCATTGTGGTTTCATTATATTTCAACTAATTTTTAAAAATCAACATTTTTTTTCAATCAGCATTTTCAATCAGTATTTTCAATCAGAATCCAAATCAATTCATCAATTCTCAAACAGAATTAAAAATCATATCAATCACATTCGAAATCATCATCTGGATAGCATTAACGCTTATAATTTCAAGTCTTAGATTTACTCGTATATACTATCAGTAAAGAGCTGCAGTATACTCTCGGTATATACGCATAGTCACGGCCCTTGGAATTATAAGGTAAATACTATCATGTCTAGGCCTCAAGCAAGTCAGGGATTTTATATAATTGCGGTACTTCCATTTGAAGACCCAATTACCAATTTACGAGTTTCAGTTTGAATATCAAATTGTATGAATTATATCACACAATTATAACCTTTTTGTCTTTCTAGATAAATTTTTGACATATTTGTCTTCTCAGTTGATCTTTATTAACCAAATGCTCTGATACCAACTGTAAGATCCCTGTTCCCACCGAGCAACGGATTCAGGGTACTGGCAGCGGAAGTAGCGCTTCTCGTGCGGGACAGGGGTCCCACACTCGGGGCCTCGCCCACGGATATCCGGATAAGAGACTAATCCGTCGGTTGTTCCAAAACCGAACCCGGAAAAACTTCCTCTACCGGAAAGCACGGGCGATTCCACCAGGATAACTTTTTACTCTAACGTAGTCAAGATCATTTCTGATCGAGATGATCCGATTACATCTATAAGATACTTAGTCAGTTCAAGGAAGAAACTTGCACTTGGATCATTGGGATCAACGCTTTTTTCCCCATTCAAGAGGCACAGCCGTTGATTCCTATCCATAGAACAGTTTCTGTCCGGGATTTATTTTATTTTTTTTTCTATCGTAAAAACAAAAGTTTGAGTCTCCATTTACGGATCCATCAGTCCAGCCTAACCCCATCCAATCCCATGGGTTAGCCAACCGCCCAACCACTGTAGTGATGGGATCCAATTAAAAATTTGGTTAGGTTTTGTCCCGGGTACCAAGGAAAAGAGTTCCAAGGCCCCCTAGCCGGATGTTCATGCAAAATAAAACTAGTCACACCACTCACACACCCAATATGAAATTGCCTTTTTCAACCAGATTCAACCAGTTTAAAACAATCCTTTAATAAAACCATAGTATCATTGATCACCATCTTCCAATTTATCCAATTGATTCTTAATTTCCCATCATTCCTTCATCAGAGTATCTATGGCATCATTGGCAACTAGAACGCTCAGGAGCCGTTTCGATAGTTCCTAGCCCATAATACTTGGCAATATAATCACTTAACAAGATGGACTCTCGTTGAAGATCAGCAAGATCAACTAACAGATCCATATAAGGAGCCATGGACTCATCCATTGAAGACCAGCAAGGTCAATCAACCAGATCCATGCTCGATTTCAGAAAACAACTCCAACTCAGTTCCAATATCTTCCTCGACGCACGCGTGGGTATCCTAGGCGACCCAGAGCCCGAGCACCGTATGGTCAGCACCCTCTAGGATCCTTCGCAGGTAACCTAGCGCTTCACGCATAGGCCGCTTCCTTGGCCCCTCATCCACCGTACCGGAAGCTCACCATTTTAATCGCACCGAGGCTGGTCAAGACCTCGGCCGACCTTGCTACGCGAGACGTCCTTCATTGACTCCCCGTCAGCAGTTGCAACTTTCTCATCACGACCTTAATCACAAGACGGTCAAAATGCTCCCCCCAGCATTCTTGACATAAAACAATCATTTACAAACAGCATTTACAAACAGTTTACAATACAATTTCTATTTTAACTTTCATTTTTCCACATTATCCCTCCTCAATCTACATTACTTATTCCATATTCCATTTATATGTATACTCATCCCATCACATCATTTCCATCTCATCACTTCAGATTCCCTCACATCACAATCGTATATTCACATCCATACATCCACAACTATATGCGTACATTCACATCTACGTGCATACATCTACATCTCTATGCATACATCCACATCCACATTCACATTCACCTCCATACATCTACATCTATATGCATACATCCACCTCCACATTCACATCCACATCTATACATCTACATCTACATGCATACATCCACCTCCACATTCACACTCACATCCATACCTCTACATCTACATGCAAACATCCATATCTCCATGCATAATAATATTCTTTTAATTAATCTAGGATGATAGTTCCTAGAATATGGTAGGAAGTCCTCTTTTTATGCTTTGAATGAAATTATTTTATGTGTAATTTCTATAAAAATTTTACCATAGCTCCGCTATTATGACTGATAAATCTCAATTTTTTCTAAGGGATAAGGCTCATTATTAAAGAAATAATTAGAATGGTCTCTAATTGGATCATCAATCCATAATGGTCTCTAATTGGATCATTAAGAAAATAATTAGAATGGTCTCTAATTGGATCATCAATCCATAATGGATTGAATCATCAATATACATAAACTAAAAGCATAGAAAGAAGCCATTAATTTGGCCTCAAGCATAGCTTAATCTTGGATTAAGGAAAAGCTTTATGAAAAGCTTCATTTGGATTAAGAATGGGTCATGAGTATGACCATTTCTTGAGTGAGAGAGAGAAATTACATAAAAACCCTTAGAATTTAAACATAAATGGAAATTAACTTCTATAGCATTTATTAAATTATGTAACTCTTCACTACTATTCACCAATTAACTTCAATAGCACTTAAAAAACCATACCAATTAAACTTCTCAAGCTTGAGAGGGGTTGAGAAGAGAGAATCATTGAGTAATTATAGAAAAGATCAAAATTCAATATACTTACCTTATAATTTGCTTGATTCTTTATTCACGGTAGAGGCCCCCAACCAATCAATTGGTTTAGTATGTTGATGGAGCCACCAATGGGGATTGAAGAAAGAGAGAAGTATCAAAAACTAGTGAATTATTAAGGAATTCACAGTTCTTGGCTTAGGTAGAGTAGAGTAACAATGCATAAGACACTATATATTTTGGCTTAGGTGGAGTAGAGTAACAAAGCATAAGACACTATATATTTTGGCTTAGGTGGAGTAGAGTAACAAAGCATAAGACACTATATATTTTGGCTTAGGTGGAGTAGAGTAACAAAGCATAAGACACTATATATTTTTCAACAAGGGAAGGCTTCTATTTATAGGAAAAATTGAGCTCCTAACCAAACAAACTGATTCTAGAATTTTCCAAGTCAGTTTGGTTGAATTGGGACTAGATTTGGACCTAGTTTGGTTACTTTTTGATTCGGTTTGGCTCCATTTTGATTTGGTTTGGTTCAAGAGAGATGAGAGATAAAAATATCACATTATTTTTTAGTTTAAAAATCATTCAAGCATGTGAAATATGCACCTCCTTTAAAGAATTCCCCTTCCTTACATATGTGTCAAAATTTTATTGCTCATAGTTTTTTACTAATAAACCTTGTACATTTTCAACTCTTCATCTTATGTGAAATATGCACCTCCTTTAAAGAACTCCTCTTCCTTACATATGAGTCATAGTTTTTTTACTAATAAACCTTGTACATTTTCAACTCTTCATCTTATGTGAAATATGCACCTCCTTTAAAGAACTCCCCTTCCTTACATATGTGTTTA
This sequence comes from Cibotium barometz, assembly GCF_041138505.1. Taxonomy (NCBI): domain Eukaryota; kingdom Viridiplantae; phylum Streptophyta; class Polypodiopsida; order Cyatheales; family Cibotiaceae; genus Cibotium; species Cibotium barometz. The sequence continues at coordinate 5,379,372 of NC_141104.1, forward strand.
TTTACTAATAAACCTTGTACATTTTCAACTCTTCATCTTATGTGAAATATGCACCTCCTTTAAAGAACTCCTCTTCCTTACATATGTGTCATAGTTTTTTTACTAATAAACCTTGTACATTTTCAACTCTTCATCTTATGTGAAATATGCACCTCCTTTAAAGAACTCCCCTTCCTTACATATGTGTTTATTTACTAATAAACCTTGTACATTTTCAACTCTTCATCTTATGTGAGCATTTACTCATTTTTGGGTATCTTCTTTTTCAAATTGGATTTATCTCCTCCCTACACATGGATTGATGCTATTGGTCCATAGGAACCTTAATTGGACCATAATCTAAAAATTTCTGAAAATCTAGACCCTTAGACTAAGGTTCTTTATACCTATTTCCAATTAATTCCAATTGCACATTGGAAAATTCTTTTTGAATTTCTGTTTCAGGGGAACTTATTTTAATAAGATGAGTTATTTTTCTATCCAAAAATATTCATAATCTGAATATTCTCTCTCTAGAATAATTTTCTCTCTCTAGGCTAAAACAGTTAGAAACAAGGCCTTTATATTTCTGAAGAGGGATTGATTACAGGAGAAGATACTAGACATCAAAAAGGGGTTGGGGGAGGAATCTTACAGTTGGTCTTCACCCAAGCTCTTCTCTTCTATAATCAACATAGACACCAAATCTGTGAAATTGGGAATGTTTTTTCGAGACAAAATAGACGGCTTAAACGCCTTGTATTGTGGCCCGAGACCACGTTGTCGTGCCACGGCACGTCTATGGTGTGAAACCATGCATGTGAGGCAATTAAATACAAATCCAGATGCATGGGATTAAGTGTCTGTGTACATACGGGATGTATGGTGTGTGGAGGGTTTTGCTTTTGAGGGCGTCGCCAGGTGTACAGGTGAAATGGTTTGGTGTTGAGCTTGTTACAGGCCTGTCTGGAGTAAGGTTCATTGCTAGAAGAGTATCAGCTGCTCGATGGCTTTGGAAATGTATACGCGTCCCCAAGGATACAATGGGCAATTAAAGGTTGCATTTGAAGAAGGTGTGGAAGGCATGGGTAATTTAAAGCTTAAAGGATAGTGCTGCTTTGGAGCATGGGGTAATGATCGTATTTTGGTGAGAAGTATGATGCTGATGATTCTCAGCTTGTGGGCAACTCTGGTTTCTGGAAAGGTCGTGGGCGCCGTCTGTGTCCAGGAAGAACACAAGGAGAAGGAGAGGCCATTGTAGTAATGTGGTGATCATTATTGGGCTTTAAAAATAAAAATAAAAATAATAATATAATACAAGGTGGCAAAAGGGATAAGGGACCACGTGGAAGCCTTGGTAGCTGCCAACGGGTTCCCTCCAGAAGCTGGCGGATACGTTGAAGGTGTGGCCGTTTCGGAGGGCGAGAGAGAGAAACCAGTGGGGATTGCGTGAAAGGAAAGATGTACAGTTGCGGGGTGTGCAGCTAAGACAAGTGAATTGCCTGGGAAAGAAGGCCGTGCACTGCTGCAGATATAAAGTAAAAGGCCCCTGGTGAGGACGACAGTGGCAAGGCAAGCACGACAAGATGCCAAGTGCTGGTTCTGGAAGCTCGGGTGGGATCTCCTCTGCAGGTAGATTGACTTCCCACGTTCCATCCGCATAACCATACAAGCATAGATTGTCTTTCTCGGGGTCACACAATTGATAGAAGTCCTCCACCTCGGAGGTAAGGGCTCTGAGCAGTCCCGAGCGACGAGCTTTGTAATCCCTGAAGATCTCGTCCACTGTGCGAGGGTTGCTCTGAGACATGGAGGCGCCTTCCATCGCTGATTTTGATTGATTTACTCTACTCACAAGAGCGCTCAGAAAGGCTAACAAAACCATCCACGCGATAATCAATCAGCCAGCGGTCCCAACTTACGTAGAAGAGGGGTAATGCAGCAGGGGAAGGCGGGTCGTGGAAGAGAAGGAAAATACACGCTGTTTCGCTGCAGGGAAGTTGGTGGCGAAGCAAAAGGGAGCAAGGTAGCATGTCTACTGGTGTGAAGCGCAGAGTGAAGTTGGTGCTGACGGGGAGCTGGTAACACGCTACTGACGTAAGCAAGGGAGAGGGAGGTAGCCGCTGGTGAAAACAAACGCTGACAAGCTGTGTGCAGGCAACGTGTGGGTGATGCGCAGCTGGCGAGCTGGCGCAGAGTATGGTGGCCTTGTACGTGTAGAGGCGGGGAGAAGCTTTTCCAGCGGCAGCAGCCACAAGGGCTGGAAGTTTGATACACTGCAGTGGCAAAGGAGCGAAGGGGAATCACCTTGCTGAAAGTCCTCAGAGCAGAAAGAGTATCTTTGTTAGATGCTTGATCAACTGTAGTTGTTTTGCTCTTATATATCGATCGTGTGCTGTTTTGAAGTAAGAGAGCCCTCTCATGTGTGTCAGATAATCAGGGTTTGCTGTGATGCTGTGGTTTACCAAAGGAGGGAAACCCTTGAGAGTTTTCTTTTGTATTTTCTTTTGATGCTGACGATGAGGTGACTTTTTGGAATGCAAAGCCATATGAGATGAGACAAGCCATGTTAATGTCAGTTTATTATATGTATCATGTGTCCAATATTGGCTTTGAGGATGCACATGTATAGTTGGGTACATGATCTTTGATGGTACCAGCTTCTGCTTGAGATGCCCCTTGAAGTTCAACCACTTACTCTCACAGCCAGACACCCAGTGTGTTCCCGGCTAGACCGCACACGTCACGACAGCTTTGGTGAACCCGACGTGAGACCGCTGGGGTGAGAGTACGTAGAGATGGCTAGCAAAATGGAGCATTTATATGCAGAGATGAAAGAGCTTGAAGAGCGGTTCAGGAAGATTGAAGAAGAAAAGCGAATTCAGGAAGCCGTGGAAATTGTGATGCAATTGGTATATGACAGGGTCAATATATTTGATGGTTACGATCCAGAAAGCTATCTAAGGTGTTATGAGACAGAGATGAAGAATCAAGGGGTTCCTGAAAACATGATGATTGCATCTTTTGCATACCTTGTAAGTCCTGATTTAAAAGATGAAGTGCTGGAACTAGCAGAGTATCACTCCAAACGATGGAGTGATTTTGCAGATGCACTTATTTATGCGAGTTCCAGGTATAATGTGAGCTGTGATAGTATTCCAGCAACAATCAGAGCCAATTTAGAAGCGGTTGTCGATGCATGTCTTATGGAGGACAATCAATTGCTATTCAAGGCTGATACAGAGATTGTGGAGGCTGTTTATGTTAAATTGGGACTGCAAAAAGCCATTAGTGAGCAACAAGGCCTTCACAATGCCAAAAGTGATGCTTTGCTACAGACTCAAAAAGATGCAATAGGTGAACTGTGCAAATATAATCTGATTTCCTTGGGTGCAGACATACAGGGTCCTATAATCATACCACATGATGTATGTATGCCTATGCTTGAGGAGACACATTTGAAGGGTATTCCTCAGGGGTCGTATCATATGTGTGAAGAACAGCAGGAACTTCTTGCTGAGAGCATGATTGCAGAGTTTGAAGATCTAAGACAAGAAGAAGATGCTATCATTACTGCATTCTTATCTGGTTATGATGCTTATAAGCAGGATGATGTACATGAATATGCAGACGGGCCACAAGTATGTGTGATTGATTTAGAGGGGGTGAGTGATATGGGTGATTCCAACAGTGATGTTGCTTCTGAAGCTGGTTGCCAAGGTTCTTTGGATTTGGGTTATTCTGGAATGCTAACAGGGTGTTCCAACAATAAACAGGGTGATGCTATGTCATCAGTGTCAGGGTTACGTTGCAACCACATTTGTGAGCAACAATCTCGAGCTTGGAAGCCTGTTTATGATGATGATTTGGAGAGGGAAATTGAATCTGTCTTTTTGGATCATGCAGGGTTCAATGATATACAGATTCAAGGGTACTTGGGTGAGGGACCCATAAATCTAAGCACATCTGCAGACAGGTATCAAGAAATACTGGGAGATAACATGCAAGATATGCAAAGTGTGGTCACAGAGCCTCAAGAGGCTGCATATGAGCAACCAAATGGATATAGCTATGAGGGTATGAATGTTCATGATAATCAACATGTGGGATTGCAAGATGATAATGGCTTCAATGTGATTGATCCTGGATTGGATGCTATCTTAGATGATGCATTGGATGATTTCATGGTATATAATAGATCCCCATCAGCTTTGGGCTCTTCTATGCTTGATGCTAGTCAACTGTTGGTTGCAAGTGAGGATGTGCAGGTGTTATGTAAGCCAAATGATTGTGATGAGATTGATTCAGATCTGGAGGCTATTCTCGATGATGCCTTGTTAGACTTTGTATGTGTTGATGCTTTTCCGTCTTTGGATGAGAAGAATGAATGTTTGTCAGTGGGTGAGCTGGATCCAGGCAGGGTAGATTTGGATGGGATGTTACCAAGTGTGTGTTCCATGCTGTTAATGCAGTTGTTACTTGGTGTGGCCATACAATATGTGGTGCAAAGGCTTCAAACATGGCCTGAGGAAATTTTTGAAGCAAATCATTTTGAAGAGCTTCCCACTTTGAATGATGAGGGTAATTATGCATATGCAGAGAATCTAAGTGAGGATAGGACTTCATATGAGCAAAGGATATGGCACATATGCCAAAAGCGATTGGTATTTGATCCAGGTGGAAAAGCAGAACCATTCAGATGTGATTGCTAAGATACAGGACCTGTGTGGCACATACCAGAGGATGTGCAGGTTTAGAGGGGGTGGATGTCGTGCCACGGCACGTCTATGGTGTGAAACCATGCATGTGAGGCAATTAAATACAAATCCAGATGCATGGGATTAAGTGTCTGTGTACATATGGGATGTATGGTGTGTGGAGGGTTTTGCTTTTGAGGGCGTCGCCAGGTGTACAGGTGAAATGGTTTGGTGTTGAGCTTGTTACAGGCCTGTCTGGAGTAAGGTTCATTGCTAGAAGAGTATCAGCTGCTCGATGGCTTTGGAAATGTATACGCGTCCCCAAGGATACAATGGGCAATTAAAGGTTGCATTTGAAGAAGGTGTGGAAGGCATGGGTAATTTAAAGCTTAAAGGATAGTGCTGCTTTGGAGCATGGGGTAATGATCGTATTTTGGTGAGAAGTATGATGCTGATGATTCTCAGCTTGTGGGCAACTCTGGTTTCTGGAAAGGTCGTGGGCGCCGTCTGTGTCCAGGAAGAACACAAGGAGAAGGAGAGGCCATTGTAGTAATGTGGTGATCATTATTGGGCTTTAAAAATAAAAATAAAAATAATAATATAATACAAGGTGGCAAAAGGGATAAGGGACCACGTGGAAGCCTTGGTAGCTGCCAACGGGTTCCCTCCAGAAGCTGGCGGATACGTTGAAGGTGTGGCCGTTTCGGAGGGCGAGAGAGAGAAACCAGTGGGGATTGCGTGAAAGGAAAGATGTACAGTTGCGGGGTGTGCAGCTAAGACAAGTGAATTGCCTGGGAAAGAAGGCCGTGCACTGCTGCAGATATAAAGTAAAAGGCCCCTGGTGAGGACGACAGTGGCAAGGCAAGCACGACAAGATGCCAAGTGCTGGTTCTGGAAGCTCGGGTGGGATCTCCTCTGCAGGTAGATTGACTTCCCACGTTCCATCCGCATAACCATACAAGCATAGATTGTCTTTCTCGGGGTCACACAATTGATAGAAGTCCTCCACCTCGGAGGTAAGGGCTCTGAGCAGTCCCGAGCGACGAGCTTTGTAATCCCTGAAGATCTCGTCCACTGTGCGAGGGTTGCTCTGAGACATGGAGGCGCCTTCCATCGCTGATTTTGATTGATTTACTCTACTCACAAGAGCGCTCAGAAAGGCTAACAAAACCATCCACGCGATAATCAATCAGCCAGCGGTCCCAACTTACGTAGAAGAGGGGTAATGCAGCAGGGGAAGGCGGGTCGTGGAAGAGAAGGAAAATACACGCTGTTTCGCTGCAGGGAAGTTGGTGGCGAAGCAAAAGGGAGCAAGGTAGCATGTCTACTGGTGTGAAGCGCAGAGTGAAGTTGGTGCTGACGGGGAGCTGGTAACACGCTACTGACGTAAGCAAGGGAGAGGGAGGTAGCCGCTGGTGAAAACAAACGCTGACAAGCTGTGTGCAGGCAACGTGTGGGTGATGCGCAGCTGGCGAGCTGGCGCAGAGTATGGTGGCCTTGTACGTGTAGAGGCGGGGAGAAGCTTTTCCAGCGGCAGCAGCCACAAGGGCTGGAAGTTTGATACACTGCAGTGGCAAAGGAGCGAAGGGGAATCACCTTGCTGAAAGTCCTCAGAGCAGAAAGAGTATCTTTGTTAGATACTTGATCAACTGTAGTTGTTTTGCTCTTATATATCGATCGTGTGCTGTTTTGAAGTAAGAGAGCCCTCTCATGTGTGTCAGATAATCAGGGTTTGCTGTGATGCTGTGGTTTACCAAAGGAGGGAAACCCTTGAGAGTTTTCTTTTGTATTTTCTTTTGATGCTGACGATGAGGTGACTTTTTGGAATGCAAAGCCATATGAGATGAGACAAGCCATGTTAATGTCAGTTTATTATATGTATCATGTGTCCAATATTGGCTTTGAGGATGCACATGTATAGTTGGGTACATGATCTTTGATGGTACCAGCTTCTGCTTGAGATGCCCCTTGAAGTTCAACCACTTACTCTCACAGCCAGACACCCAATGTGTTCCCGGCTAGACCGCACACGTCACGACAACGTAGACAGACTTCCACTATCATCATCATCTACTGAAATGCCAATATAGATGCAAGGGATTCCATAATACCTTTGATCTTCAATGCATAGTCATTCACAGTCGTACTCTTTTTCTCCACACTTTTTCTCCACAGTATGAAGTTCATTCTTCAACTGTATCTTTCGTGCCTTAGTATACCAAGGTGTCCCACGCCTCCTTGGAGGACTTGGCATCCTGTATGTGCCCAATCATGGTGTCCTATACACTGATAGAGAGTCAATACATAACTTTTCTAGCTCCTTGGTTCCAATCCTTGAACTCTTTCACATATGTAGCAATCAGATTGATCTCCAATATCTCCGGTGCCTCTTCATGCTCACCTTCTATATGTAGTTCCAGTAACCCTTTCCCACCATCAGGAAATTTGTCAACCTGAATCTCCAAGCATGAAAGTTATTCTTGTCAAGCTTCTCATCAACAATCTAGTTTATGCCATCATTTGACATCTTGCCAGACACACAAATTTACCAGAAACAGCACTCTCGTTTGTCCTACACAAACTGCTGTTTTTTTGCAACAACGATACTGTACTACACTCAAATGTCACAACCAGTGACCTCAATGTGCATACATACACCCAATGGCAATTGTTTTACCTTCTTGCAGCACACACAATGTCTGCACAACCAATCTATCTTCCTGTAGTTCTTAAAACAGAGTTTTGCATAGAATCGATGACTTACCCATAATTCTTGAAATCGCCTGCTTTTCGAAAAACGGAGGTCCTAACGCGCCCAAAACGCTTTTTCAGCCCAAAAAATACTGTCCAATAGGACAATATATTGTTGCCCTATAGCTTTACTCCCGCGAAGAAAGCTCCTCAATCAGAGATCATTTGCCGGTGCCTCCCGTAGAGCTCCCGACAATGGTGTAGTCACCAACACAAATAGGGAAGAGTAGATGAAGCTCTTACCCTCGTATTGCTTCCTGTGCTTCTCTTGCTTGCAGCTCAGCCCTTAGCATGAACCAGGCTCTGATACCATGAAAAGATGCAAGGGAGAAGAGAGCTTAAGCTCTTGCAAGCACACACACACACACAAAACCCTAAAAGAGAACACACTAGGTGAGAGGCTGAAAATCTTCTTCTTCTTCACACAATACTCAACACACCATATACAAAGATAAGAGTACACTCAATATAAAAAAGTACTCAACCAAATACATACTAGGGTTCTCTATAGTGTGAACCTAACTAAATGAGCTGGCGCTATAACTATGCCAGTCTCTAGAATCATCCCACTGGCCGCATATCACCTATGATCTCACCAACCATGCCAGTGGTGTAAGTGTGGGGCCTATTCCCCATGCGGGTCATCAGTGTCCACCGCCTCACTAGATGAGCTCGATATCTCAACATTTTGGAGGCTTCAATTGAGCTTGTGGAAGCTACCATATTGAAGGGGAAGCTACCATTGAAGGGGATTTTTACTTTAGCCTCTTCCCCTTGATGAGGGGCACTTGCATGAGTAGTAAGATATCTAGCTCAAACTGAGCCAAAAATTCTGGATCTAAGTGGAACTGGGCGACTGGTTTTCTACAATTTATGGCTCTATCCTTAATTATTTTAAGCTTAGATTTTGGCTGCAAATAGCTTAAGCTATTTCAAACCCTCACCTAAGCAGGATCAAGCCAATTGTGACACCACGCAGAAAATGAGGCGAAATCACATTCACCCTAAAATGCAGCATTTTCTACAGCGCATAAAATTGCCCGAATGTTGTGTGATGAGGTGAAGCTTCTAGGTGTGGGAAAACTACTCCAAAAATTTGAGAGTAAATGGTTGCCTATGGAATGAGAATGGAGCCTCACAAATTTGAGCCACAAGAGGGATGAGGAGATAAGATCAAGATTAGTTAATGATTAGTGATAAAAACTTACTAATGAGCTAAAGTGAATGATTTGGAGAGGCCTAAGGCGGAAAGGGGAGGCTTTGATACCATTTTAACATCCATGGGCAACATGTGGATGAGCAAGATGATTAGTGCTAATTGTACACTTAATCTAGTGTGATTAGAGTGAATTAATCTAAGATGGGTGTAATCTAAGCTTACTCATGATGATGAGTGTGTGCAATAGACTCAAAAACAATTAGGTTACAAGATTAAGATTTGTACTCATAGAGAGACTTAAGATGTGTGCAAGTGATATGATTTTATTTTTTGAAATGGCCCCCTTTTATATGAGGAGGTACACCCTTGGGCTTGTACAACAATGTGGGATAAATCCCTTTGCTCGTGTGGCTTCACGCAAGGCTTTGCACTTTCTTCGCTAATCTCATTCCCTACCTCGTCCTTGTTCTCTCTATGGCACCACACTTTTGAATAGAATCACAAGGAGGAGGCATTGTGAATGCTGAAGAACACAGAGAACTGCTTGGAATAGGTACTTACGTGTCTATTTCTCTTCCTATAGACCTAGTACAGGAATGGTAAATCATTTACCAGGCTAGAGATATGGTTGGTCTTTGCACCTGCCCACACTACCTACGTGGATCCTTAAGAAATTATGAGAATCAACTAGGCCCCCACGGGAATAGAATTAAATAAGACACAGTATCTCCGCACCAATAACTACATTTTTATGTTTTAATCAGTCAGCACTTAATACAATAGGGGTGCGTCATTGGATGCTCACGAACTCTCCTTTGGTGTTGTTCAAATGGTCTGTGGATTTGAATAGGATATAAGTTTATGAACATGAGAAATTGAGAGCTATGGTGCATGAAAGATAGAAGATGATATAGTTAAAGTATAATATTAACAATAATAAAGATAGACAAGATATGGATTAGGGCTAATCACATACTCACATTTTTACATTAAGAAAATGAGTTAGATACATCCATTTATAGCCCTCTAATCCATTTATCTCTAATCCATATGCTGCATGCACCCTTGTTCCATCTGGATGTGCTCACATAAATGCCCACATGCCTTGTACACCCTTACACTTTCCATGTGCCTACTTTTTGACCATTGACTCCCTTTTACATTCATCCATTCACATCCTCTAAAAACATTAGACTTCATCCATTCTAATTTCATGACCTCCTAGGCTCTATCTCCCTTGCTCCCACATACAGGTGCCCATACATGACATGACAGGCACCATATTTCAACACTTCCCCTTGGTGACCAAATGGGTCTCGTCCCAAGAAGGTAATGTGACATAAATACACATGACATTACATCACTTAGCCTACATCATCAATGGCAAGGTGATTACATCAACATTACATGACATTATGGACATGAACATAGATATCATCACATCCACATACATATGGGCACATCTTCACCAAGGATTGCCCAATTCTAGGGTTGACATCAACATAAGACATGACATGAAACGTCATCACACCTAGAAGAGGTGTCCTTGTGGAGCATCCTCATCACATAAGTTGCTTCCACCATCAAAATTTTCTTTGTTGCTTCTCCTTTGGCCATACCAACTCTTCTCAAGGTGGCGGACCTTGCCACGTGCACCACATACAACCTTGGGCTTGTTTTCGATGATGAAGACATTGGGCCATTACATGCCCCATCCTTCCACAATGATTACATTTGATATTGGATTTATTAAAGAATGCAGTCTCCCTGCTTATTTTGTTGAGTTTTATTATGGGCCTTTTAGTTTCTCACCTTCTTGAAACAAAGAGGATTCAACACTTTCAAGAGTAAGATTTGGAAGATTAGTAAGAGTTGTTACTACTGGAGAGAAATCTTGAGGCATGCTCTTGATTAAGACTATCTGGCCAATAGAAACCAGATTCTTTGTAATGTTTGGAACATGAAGTACATCTACAAAGTACTTCACCTTACCATCGTGCATAGAAAATGGCACATCTCCAACATGGGCAATCGGATGAGCAGTGTCATCCCTTGTTTTAACAAAACCTGGTCTCTCAAGACTCTTCATTTCCTTGAACCACTAACCATGACCTGTCATGTGGTTCAAAGCACCTGAATCAACATGCCATACATCATCCTTACATGCTGCTACATCTTTTCCAGACACAGCATTAATTACATGTTGCATAACAAACACCCTCATCATCCTCATTATGTCTGCGAGGACACAGTTATTTTGCTGCAATTTTCTATTTCCCATGTCACTTTGCTTCTTATAGCAATCTACTTGCACATGTCCAAGCTTACCACAATAAAATAGCCTTGTGTATCATTATGCTACCTTTGCCAATTACCTCAATCTTTTTGACTCCCCATGCCTCTAAACTAGCCTCTTCCACCTTTGTGTTATTGTTGTGAATCCCAAGACTGTTGTTGATGACCATAATTTTGATTACTTGTGCAGCCACCACCTTGGCCATGTCCACAACCTCTACCTCGTCCTCTACCTACACTTATGTAGAAGGCCTGCTACTTTAAACTATTTTTGTTTTGTAAAGAATGTTGATCTTTACCCAAATTCTTCTCTTCATCAATGATCAACATTGACACCAAATCTGTGAAGTTGGGAATGTTCTCCCAATTTTGAATAGATGTCTCGAATGCCTTATATTAAATCATCTTGAAAGATTTAACTGCAGGCAAAGCCCAACTAACCAAAGCAACTTAGCAAACAGTAGAAAAACAGAAGGCCAGCAATTTTAGCACAACCTACACTTTGTTGCTTGGCAGACAACACAAAGGGAGATAACATACGGAAGTGCAACTGACACAGCCCTCCAAGAGATGAGGGGGAGGTGAAGATGGGCTGGAGAAGACACTTCCTTCTTCCCGCGAGATTGACAATCCACCAGCCCTATGACCAGGGGTCACACTGCTTCGAAGGCCATTCAGCTGGTCTTGCATGCAACATTCCAACCCTGAGCTGGAGTGAGGTACAGGGATGACCATGCAGCGGTCCCTCACACTAGCACGGTTGGATCAGGGGTGACATGCTGCCTCACTCGGGATCATCCTATCGAGAAGGACATTACCCGAATTCATCTAGGCACACTGGGTTCAAAACTTTCTGTATCCTTACAAGCTGCACACTACTTGCCAAAGTGTCAACTCCATCATGCACCACGTAGACTATATGGCTCGAGACCGCATTGACACACTTTCACCTTATCACCACACAGAAACACCAATTGATGCAAGGGATTCCACAATGCCCTTGATCTTCAAGGCATAATCATTCATTATAGACATATTTTTCTTCTCCATAGTATGAAGCTTATTCTTCAACTGAATCTTTTGTGCCTTGGTGTTGGTTTCATATAGCATCACCAAGGTGTCCCATGCCTCGTTAGGTGACTTGGCATCCTATATATGCCCAATCATCGTGTCTTATATACTAATAGAAAGCCAATACATGAATTTCCTTGCTCCTTGATTCCAACCCTTGAATTCTTTTACATCTGCAGTAGTTGGATTAATCTCTGGCATTTCTGATGCCTCCTCATGTTCACCTTCAATGTAATCCAAGTAACCTTTTCCCATCAGGAAATTTGTCAATCTAGACCTCCAAGAATGGAAGTTGTTCTTGTAAAGCTTCTCTGCAATAATCTAGTTTATTCCATCATTCGACATCTTGTTTGCAACATAAATTTACTAAAAACAACACTCTTGTTTAACCTGCACAAATTGTTGTATTTTCTACAACGGTACTATATTGCACCCAAGATGTCACAACCAGTGACCTCAATTTGCATACATCTAATGGCAACTTTGAGACCTCTTTGCAGTACACATAGTGTCTGCACAACCAATCCCCTTCTGCAGTTCCAAAAACACAGTTCTGTAGATAATCAAAACTTACCTGCAGTGCCCGTGAATGCCTACGAACTCAAAAACGGAGGTCCATGCGCACCTAAAATGCTTTTTCGGCCCAAAAATTAGCTATCCAACAGACATTATAGGTTTTTCGCTAGCTCTGATCCCGTAAGAAAGCTCCTCAATCAAAGTTCATTTGTCAATGCCTCCCAAAGAGCTCTTGACAAGGGTGTAGTACCCAACACAAAGGGGAAAGAGAAGATGAAGCTCTTACCCTCGTAGTACCGCTTCATGTGCCTTTCTTTCTTGCCACTCAACCCTTAGCTTGAAAACCAGGATCTGATACCATGAAAGTATGCAAGGGAGAAGAGAGCTTAAGCTCTTGCAAGCATACACACACACTCACACAAACCCTAGAAGAGAACACACAAGGTGAGAGACTAAAAATCCTTTTTCTTCTTCATGCAACAAAAGATTGCTACTAAATTTAAAGCTTATTATTCTTAAACACTATAGAAATTCTTCTCTTTTAATTTATATGAAAGAAACAATAAAAATCTCATAAAAATAAAAAAAGCACTCAAATTCTAGCCATAAAGCTTGTAAACAAGAATCTTATTCTCATCTTGCAGCCCTATATCAGAATAAGAAGCAATAATTGCCCTGCACAATAAGAGAATCGTGTTTTAAGAATAAAACTTACCATTTTATATAACAAAAATAGTACTAAAACAAAAGCCTATTACACTCAATGAAGTTATATACCTCGTAAATCCAATGAGGAAGAAAGGGATAGAGAAGAGGATGCCAAGAAATTGATTGAAAAGAGGTTTCCAAGGTTGATTGATTAAGAAGAGATCTGGGAGAAAGCCACCTGATTTGGTGAAAGGGCAGTGTTTGATGTAGTGATTATTTTCTCTACAATGGAAGCATGCATTAGGGAGGTTCTTGTAGTGGACAGGTTGGCTAAGGGTTTCTCCCCCTCCTACATCTATGTGAATATGCTCAAGGAGATCCATAGAGATGTCAGTTTGACAAGGGCCTATAGATGACATCTAGGGTTGAACTCTAGCATAGGACGGTGCAATAGACTTAACCATAATTAGGTTACAAGGTTAAGACTTGTACTCACATAAAGAGGCTTGAGATGTCTGTAAGTGATATGATTTCATTGCTTGAAATGCCCCCCTTTTATATGAGTAGGTACACCCTTGCGCTTGTACATCAATGTGGGGTAAATCCCTTTTCTCATGTGGCTATATGCTATGCTTCACACTTTCTTGGGTACTCTTTCTCACTTCTCACCTCTTCTCACCTCTTCATTGTGCTCTTTGGCACCACATTTCTCAACACCCCCCCTTGGTGCCAAATATTTGGGCTACTCAAGGTGATCGGATGCAAGGTTTTACAACATTTTTTCACCCCCCTTGATGGTGACGACCTATCTTTGAGGTATAGAGGTCATCTCTAAGAGTGAGGTTCACCCGTTGATAGAGACTTGACCTATCTTTGAGGTCTAGAGGTCTCTTCCACCTAAGAGTAGGGTTACAATAATGATTACCCCCCCTGAGTGCTCAACTGACTACTCTCAAGTCAACATGATCTAACACTCACGAGGTGCCTACATGACAGTTCAAAATTTACATCACTGGCGGGTTTGGTAGCTGGCACCGACATATCTTCGCCAAAGATTCTACAGTTGGACTACACCGACTAGTCCCCACCTACCCACTCCACTTAGCATGTTCACATTATGGACCGCTTGTATATACTCTATCATGTGTTATAGTCACTTTATGCATTTTTTCCCAATAGCGTGCTTTTTTTGTTATGTAACTCTTATGTAGAGTAGTTACACCTTATTTTTTGCAAGCTCTTGAAACTTTACAGTTGATATATAAGAAAATGAGCATGATACTCTTGCAAGAGAGGATAATTTCTTTTATTGGCTTGAATAAATTAAAATTTTTTATTATTTATTTTCATATTTTTTTCGCGAGTCGAAACCTCATAGATACTTCATGCCCATTACAATATTTCTTAGCATCCGTCATTTATTGTTATTACGTGGAACCTGCATATTGTGGGACCTATAAATATTCACTCTTAAGTGGTTAGATTTCTAGACATGTTATATTCCTTTGAGATGTGGGAAAGAAGAAGTCTATATAACACGCATGCTTTATGTTGTGATTTATGTGATATTCTCTATTGTATGGTTCTTCTAATGTGTTTGATCATGGGTGTAAGAGAAAGCTCATGGCTGATCAAACATGGCTAAGAGAAAGTTCAGATCAATCATTTGTTGGCAACCAAGGCTCAAATTAATGTGTTTGATCATGGGTGTAAGAGAAAGCTCATGGGGCTGATCAAACATGCCTAAGAGAAAGTTCAGATTTGTAAAATTACAAACTACAAGCTTAGATTGTTTGACATGTGTTGGCTAACAGTTGGACTTGTGATTGTAGGCTATGCTTCCAACAACGATTATTGCTAGGAGGCACTAAAGAATTGCAAACATATACAACCAGTGGACGGTGAATGGCACATTGCATGCATGTGTTGGTAGCTAGTGATGGCAAACATATTTGTGTAGACATCATCAGTTATAAGGTATGCCGCATGTAACACCATATTAGTGAATTTGGGAATTTCCCAATTCCCATTTTTGAATACTTAAAAAAGGGGACATGGATAACATGTTTGTAAGTTTCTCAAAACCCTATCATATGACCTATCGTTGGAAAGCGCTTGAAAAATGGAATCTAAAGAGCTATAAAGCGCTCATTTTGGATTAGTGGTGTTCAAGTTATGGTTAATCCAAACTTTTGACCACGTGTCCCAAACTTGTGGGAAATTCCCATATTCCCCAATATGGTGTTACGTGTATAGCTGTGCTATATAGCCACTACAAGGAAATACATGAACTTGGCATGTTTGTTGGCATAGAAGGGTAATGCTTAGCAAACATCTTGAGCCAAGTGGTAGTAAATGCACAATCCAACTTCACCAGCATGTTTGTGGCTACCAAAAACCCTCAGAGCCAAGTGGAATTCAACAATGGTTGCGTGAAATTGTTAGTAGTTCCATTTCCCCCAAAATATAAAGCACCACGTCCAATAGCATTGATTCCCTGTTGATTTGCACCAAATTGAGTTGAATCCTCCAGGTCACGCAGTTGCTCACAAACTCCTCTACAATCTCCTTAAAGGGATTGCCCAATGGTGGAGAAAGTAGGCAATGTGAAGCCCTCCACCATCATGTGGTTCTCTGCCCCACAGGTTCTTATAAATAAGATGAGCTGATTTACTCACTAATTAGGGATTTAATCCTCCTAAGTTTGCTATTATGGAATGATAATGAGATATTGAAGGGACAACATTTTCTCTTATGTCGTTAAATGAGGTGGATTTGAATAGGCTATGAGTGCATGAACATGAGAAATAAGAGCTATGGTGGATGAAAGATAGAAGATGACATAGCTAGAGTATAGTGTTCACACTAATGAAGATGAACAAGATATGGATTACGGCTAATCATATACTCACATTTTTGCATTAAGAAAATGAGTTTGATACATCCATTTATAGCCCTCATAAAGCTCTCATCCACATTCTCCATGCACCCTTATGCCATATGTTCATAAATGCCCACATGCCTTGTGCACCCTTGCAATTTCCATGTGCCTACTTTTTAACCATTGAATCCCCTTTACATTCATCTATTCACATCCTCTAAGAACCTTAGAGTTCATCCATTCTAATTTCATGGCATCCAAGGCTTTGTTGAGAAAAGTGGTGCCAAAGAGCACAAGGAAGAGGTAGGGAGTGAGAAAGAGTAGCTAAGAAAGTGCAAAGCATATCATGTAGCAATATGAGAAAAGGGATTTATCTCACAATGATGTAAAAGCCCAAGGGTGTATCTCCTCATATAAAAGGGGTCCATTTCAAGCAATGAAATTATATCACCTGCACTCATCTCAAGCCTCTTTGTGAGTATAAGCCTTAATCTTGTAACCTGATTGTGCTTGAGTCTATTGCTCTTATTCATCAACATGAGTAAACTTATATTACATTCACCCTAGGTTAATTCACTCTAATCAAATTAGATTAGTATAAATTAGTACTAATCACCTTGCACGTGCACATGATATCCACGATTTTCAACATGGTATTAGAGCCTTCCCTATCCCCACAACACTATTCTCATCTCACATTAGTTAAATTTCTTCACTAATCACCTAATTATCCATTAATCTCAATCTTATCCATAGTTCCCACTTGTGACCGAAATTTCCCTAGCTTGATTCTCCACACCCTCTACACCATTGTTGAATCACCCTTACACATATCTTGTTGACCTCATTGCTAACCCACAACTTGAAGGGTTCAGTCCAATTCCTTACATATCACTTGATTTTTGCTCATTCTTACCAGATGTCATTCCATTTCATTCACTATGTGTGGTACATATTGGCTAAAGCCCTTATAGAGCTAGTTAGACACTATCACAAGGATTACATAGCCCGAATCCCAACTAATTTTGTGCACCAAACAGGCCAGGAGACGCGGAAGACCAGTCGCATCAGACTAGCAGAAATCCACTATTTTTGGTGTGTTTGAGCTAGTTCCTTTCACTCAAATCTTTGATTCTAATCAAGGTTAATAACCTTGGCTGGTGTGTTTGAGCTGGTTCCTTTCACTCAAATCTTTGATTCTAACCTTGGTTAAAAACCCCCTTCAATGGTTTCTTCCATATGCTCAATTCAATCCTCCAAGCTTAGCCTTGCTAATCACTAGGTTTTAGTCTCAATCACTATCATTAAAGGGTCATTAGCAAAAATTGGACTAATTAAGGTTCAAAATTAGAAACTTAAGGTGTAAATCTATAATGGGAAGTTCTCTCGCATCAAAATCCATCGCATGCATTTACATTGCTCAATTTAAGTACTTTTCATTGCATTTAGTGCATTTCTAGCACATAGTTTGCATTTTAATAATTTTTTGTCAACTTGAAATCATCATTACAAGAAACTCCAGACCACATTACTAATCTTGTATGAGATTAAACACTGCCAATGAAACAAAAGACACACTCTTTGTAAAACCTTCTCAAATGGCAAGCATTTTACACTTCAAAGCATCATTTGGGAAAGGGTTAAATCCTTGGGAAACTCATCATAAAAAACTACATGTGCAAAAGCATCAAAAGCAAAGGAAAGGTGCACTAAACACTATCATGAGCATGCTCAAAGAATAAGGGCATGAGATGACCATAGCACACAATGTGGCCTCCACACTAAAATAATTAAAGGAAGCATCAAGTGGCAATAAGAAGAACGATGTCTACACCAAAGAAGTTCTCAAATAGCCAAGAGTCAAGTTGAAGAGCAAAGACCAAGAGCCAAGTGTCAGGTTTTTTTCTGTAAAGCTGTTTTGAGTCAGTGTACATATGCTGTGGATGGTTTGCAAATAAATTTGCCCTGAATGCCCTGGCAAGTGTACAGGCCGAGTGGTTTGGCAGAAAGTTGGTTTATGCACGTGTTTTTTTCCCTGAAGAAAATGCTGGAGATCTGAAGTTTTTATTGCAATTGTGTGGTGTGCGGATGGTTGCTAAAAGTAGAGCACCGAGACTGGGAAATTGATGGCTTGGTAGTTATGAAGTTGATGATTATGGTTGTGAGCAACCCTAGCATTGTATTGGAATGTTGTAGGCACCATATACTAAGGTGAAGCAAAGTAGTAAGTGGTGTGGTGGCCATTAGTGTGGTTTGGGGAAAGAAATTTAAAAAATATATACAAAAATAGGTGGCCAGCTTGAAGAGATACGTGGAGGCCTAAAGGACGGCCAGCTTGAAAATCTAGAAGGATGGTCGAAGGGTGCCGCTTCGAGAAGGTGACGAGAGTAGAAGTGGAAGGAGCTGCAGAAAAGAGGTGCAACAAGGGAGAGCCAGAGGAGTCGTCGCCTTTGAGAGTGGGCTGCAACGGAAAGGGGGGGTCGCCGTTTATGCCTCAGAGGAGTAAGCCCAGTCGGGGTACAGCAGGCAAAAAAGGAAGAACGGGGGGCCTCGTTATTCTGAAGAGGGACGGGCGAAGGAGCTGCTTGGGTCGTGAAGGTTGGTGAGCCTATAGAGGGGGCACAGCTGCAGAACAAGCGCAGAGGGAGCCGTCTAGTTGTGAAGAGGCGAGGCAGTTAGGTGTGTGGCTGGCTGAAGGGGTGCAGAGAAGGAGAGCCGACTGTGAGAGCTGGCTGGTGCAAACGTGGGCGCCTTCTGGAGCGTAGCTGCAGCCGCAGGTCTTTAGAAAGGGAGCCGCCTAGCTTGAAAGGTGTTGTTTGTTGTGTGTATTGGCTGCAGGCGATCATTAAAGGCTCGTGTGGGTCTGCAGAAGCGATGGGTAGTGGCTTGTATGACTGTGGAAAGGCTGACAGGCTGACAAGTTGAGGCCTCGAAGGCAGACGTGAAGCGTGGATGGCCGCCTCAAGGGAATAGTGGCCGAGTAGAAGAGGAGCGCAGCTACTGAAGTAAAGGTGACTGGAAGAGCTGGCGACACAAATAGAGGGTTACTGGGTTTTTTGACAGTGGGCTGGCGGGACTGCTATGGAGGCTGGACCAACTGCAGTGCAGTAGGGCTTGTGGTGTTGCACAGGTCAGCCGGGGCTAGCTAGCACACTGGTGGGCAATGAGGTGAGGGAGCCGCCTTTGGTAGCAAAAGCAAGAGGAGTTGGCTGTACAGGTAGCCGCCTCTAAAGAGAGAGAGAGAAAGAGAGTGTGTGTGTGAGTTCTGTACATGTGTGCCACGGTGTACTCTTGGATTCCTCCCCGTGTGAGGGTTGTTTCTCTGTATCTGCTCATTGGAATGCAAGCAATAGTTGATGTGCCTTATCTGTTTCCTTCTTTTGAGTAGTGTAGCAGTGTGTGGTGTTGCTCTAAGCGGATTGTGTTCCAGCCAAAGAAGCTGGTGGTGCCCCTTGTGCTTTTGAGTGTTCTAAAGGTGGTGAGTCGGCGAGCTATAGTGGCCTTCTTGTGTTTCTGAGCTGCCTCACATCTTTCTAAGTTGATGATTATGGTTGTGAGCAACCCTAGCATTGTATTGGAATGTTGTAGGCACCATATACTAAGGTGAAGCAAAGCATTAAGTGGTGTGGTGGCCATTAGTGTGGTTTGGGGAAAAAAAATTTAAAATATATACACAAAATAGGTGGCCAGCTTGAAGAGATACGTGGAGGCCTAATAGGCGGCCAGCTTGAAAATCTAGAAGGGTGGAGAAGAAGCAAAGAGAGCGTGGGGGGCCGCTTCGAAGAGAAAAAGAGGAAACCGCCGAGGAAAAAAAAAAAGAAGAGAGCTGGCGCTGAAAGAAAAAAGAAGGCGAACAGCCAGTGGATGGGCGTTGCTTTGCTTGTGAGGGGAGGGGCTAACCAGCGCTGCAGAGGAAAGAAGAGAGGAGAAGCTATGCGGCCATCTCGAAAATCTGGGAGGGTGGCGTTGTTTGGCTTGGATGGCCTGCAGTGAGACTGACGCAAGCTAGCTGTGGAGAGGGAGTCGCCTTAGGGGGCTAGAAGGAGTTCACTGTGTGGCTGGGTACGTCAGCAACTGAGGGCCATTTTGTTCCAGAGGGAGGCACAGAGAAAAAAGAAGCCAACATGAAGTCGTCGCCTTGCTCAGGGCTGTAGCTGTGGAAGGGCAGAGAAAGGCTCGTGTGGGTCTGCAGAGGCGATGGGTGGTGGCTTGTATGACTGTGGAAAGGCTGACAGGCTGGCGAGTTGAGGCCTCGACAGCAGACGTGAAGCGTGGATGGCCGCCTCAAGGGATTAGTGGCCGAGTAGAAGAGGAGCGCAGCTGGTCGAGGGACTGATGGGTGTAGCTGCTAACGTAGAAGAGACCATGGAGACCTGAGCTCTTGGGTGTAACTGCGAGTGAGCTGTGGAGCGTAGCCATCAAGAGTGCAGAGGCGTGGAGCGCAACCACTCAAGTAAAGGCGACTGGAAGAGCTAGCGACACAAATAGAGGGTTACTGGGTTTTTGACATTAGGCTGGCGGGACTGCTACGGAGGCTGGATCGACTGCAGTGTAGTATGGCTTTTGGTGTTGCACTGGTCAGCCTGGGCAAGCTAGCACACCGGTGGGCAACGAGGTGAGGGAGCCTCCTCTGGTAGCAAAAGCAAGAGGAGTTGGCTGTACAGGTAGCCGCCTCTAAAGAGAGAGAGAGAGAGAGAGTGTGTGTGTGTGTGAGTTCTGTACACGTGTGCCACAGTGTACTCTTGGATTCCTCCCCATGTGAGGGTTGTTTCTCTGTATCTGCTCATTGGAATGTAAGCAATAGTTGATGTGCCCTATCTGTTTGCTTCTTTGAGTAGTGTAGCAGTGTGTGGTGTTGCTCTAAGCGGATTGTGTTCTAGCCAGAGAAGCTGGTGGTGCCCCTTGTGCTTTTGAGTGTTTTGAAGGTGGTGAGTCGGCGAGCTATAGTGGCCTTCTTGTGTTCTTGAGCTGCCTCACCTCTTTCTGGTGCCCCCACTGAGGAGTGGCTCTTTCCAGACATTGTTTCACTGAGGATTGCACTGTTATTTCCTTCTGTTATCAGGGTGTGTGTCCTAGGTGTTGAGGGTTTCAGAGAAGGTGCTTTCTTGGGAACTGAGGTGAAGTTTGGGGGTGAAAATGATGTCTTATCCAGAGTTTTATGGTAGCCCTAATGAGGATGTGGCAGATTTCTTGGAAAGGATGGAGGTTGCATGCATAAGCAACCATATTAATGAGTCGGTACAGGTGTTGCGGCTTCTGAGCATCTGTTTGAAAGGGGATGCAAGGACCTGGTACAGGACTTATGAGGAGTCATTGAGGGTTGCTGTTCCGCATCTTGATATGACTGAAAATGGATTAAAGACAGTACTCAACAGGTTCAAGAAGGTAGAAGACCCTGACAAGGTTTGGCATGAGGTGCAAGCTCTGACACAAGGTGAGTTTGAATCATTAGATGATTATATGAAGAAATTTTCTTTGCTTTGGGAGACTCTATGCAGGGCTTTAGGGGAAGACCAGGTGCCACCTGATATGATGAAGAAAAATAAGTTTGTAGCCGGGCTTAAGAGGAGTATTCGCTGGAAAGTGGAATTGAAGAAGCCCAGGTCTTTTGAGGATGCGGTAGAAATTGCTAAGTCAAAAGATTGGAAGCTGCAACGAATGAATCAGCTGGGGATGATTCCAGTTGTAGCACAGCCGGAGATTCGTAGAGTGGAGGCTACACCCATGAATGCAGGGATTGAGAGGATGAAGCCCACTGAAGCCCAAGCTATGCAGATGGTGCCTCAAGCTAGTCAAGGGGTACCTATGGTTCCTGCAGGTTCTGATGAGGGATTGCGGCAGGATATGAAACAGATGGTTGATCTTATGAAGAATTTGAGCTTAAATTTAATGGGAAGTACAGGTGGTGGACGTGGTAGAGGCCGTGGCAACAATCATGAGGGGGGAGATGGACAAGCAGGGTATGGACGTGGTCATGGTAGGGGACGTCATTTCATCCCTACATGCTGGAACTGTGGTGAGCTTGGTCATCTGAGTATAGATTGTGATAAGCCTCAGCGAATGGGTGGTGACATGTACCCACTACCTTCACAGTTACCTGATAGGTCAAATGATTATGGTATTGATATCAGAGATCAAGCAGGCCCCACCAGTGGAAGCTGAGGAGAAGGGGAAGGCAAAGGTCATGAATGTTGTTACTTTGGAGAATGTTCAGGTGAGAGAAGAAGGGGATGTGATGCCTGTTGGCAAGCGCACAACAGATGAAAGAGAAGGAAAAGGGGTGGCTGGACCCAGCCGTAAGAAGGGGAAGCAGCAGGAAGGAGAAGATGTGAAAGCCAAAAGGAAACGGAAGCCTCGTAGAACGTTCCAGGTGTCAGACTTCCCACTGGGGGATGGGCAAACCAGCTATGACTTGAAATCTGATTTGGTGAACAGGAAGGCAAACATCATTTTTGGACAGTTGGTGGAGATGGTGCCAAAATTAAGAAGACAATGGAAGAGACTGGTGAATCCAATGGAAAAGGAGTCAGAGAAGAGGTCAGTCAAGGTACTATCTTTAGAAGAGCTTCCAGATATTTGCCCTATTGTGGAGGTGTGGAGTAAAGGTAGAAACCTTGGTCAGGCCTATATTGATGGAGGAGATCAAATCTGTGTGATTACCCAATCATGTGTGGAGCAGTCAGGCTTGAGGGTGTCTGGGGTTTCTGGGTTTTGAATCAGGATGGCTAATCATCAAAAGGTAAAATGTCTTGGTATGATAAAGGAATTGGAAATTGAAGCTTTTAATGTGAAAGCTACTGTAGATTTTCATGTGATGCATGCGGGTCTGGGTGCTTTTCCAATCATTCTTGGACGACCCTGGTTGCGAGTGGTGGGTGCAGTACAAGACTGGAGGTATGGGACCATTTCTTTGCATAATAAGCAGGGTAATAAAAAATCTTTTGAGATGCATAGTAGGAGATCTTTAAATGATGTGTGGGAGAGGCCACAGGATTCAAGTGAAGAGGAAACTACCACCACTACTTCTGAATCAGAGACGGATTCATCGACCACTGCTTCTAGTGGAGAAGGGGCAGATGTGGCTTTTCTTATATCAGAGCAACAAAGTAATGAAGATAAAGAAGTGCATGAAGTGGGTGCTGATGGAGAAGATACCATGGGGTCATATGAAGTGATCGAGGAATTACTCCAGCCAAAGATAGAAGTGAAGAAGAAGCAGGAGCTGATTGAAGGAATGCTGAGTTCGGATCTCTCGAGTGGAGAAAAGGTTAGATATGTTAATATGCTTTCTCATTTTCCAGAATTGTTCATCACTTCTTATAGAGAGATTCGAGGATTCAAAGGGCCAGACCTGAGGATTGAATTAAAGGAAGGTGTAAAAACAGTTAGGCAAAAGCTTCGCAGGATGGGACGAGAACAAATGCAGGCCCTGAGAGAGGAAGTTGATAAGCTGTTGAGTGCAGGTTTCATTACTCCAGTAGATACAGCTGAGTGGGTAAGCCCTACGGTAGTGAGTCCAAAGAAGGATGGCAGGTGGCGTATATGTGTGGATTTCAAGCCTTTGAATGCTGCCTACGAAGAAGGATTCTTACCCCCTACCTTTTTTGGATGAGATCTTGGATACTGTAGCTGGATATGAAAGGTATAGTGTTTGTGATGGGTATTCAGGTTATTTCCAGTTAAAGATTGCAGAAGACGATCAGCGCAAGACGACTTTCATTACACCGTGGGGATGTTTCTGCTACAAAGTTCTTCCTTTTGGATTAATGAATGGACCAGCCTACTATCAGAGAAGGGCAAATTGGGTATTATCTCCTTTTTTGAACAAGTTTGTGAAGGATTTTATTGATGATTTTTGTATATACAGCTCCAGGCAAGAGCATTGTGATAAGCTGGCTACAGTTTTTCAGCGTTATGATGAGTGTGGTGGTCAATTAAATCCAAAACAGTGTTTTTTAGCTCAACCGAGGGTGAAGCTTTTGGGCCATGTTATTTCAAAGAATGGTATTGATCCAGATCCTGATAAAGTCAAGTCTCTTCTTCTTCTTCCTACACCAAAGAATACAAGGCAACTGGCTACTTTTGTGCAAAAGGTGAAGTATATGGCTCGATTTATCTCTCTATCTTCACAGTTGTTATATCCTTTGCAGCAAGCAGCAAAGCATGATCCTTTGCATTGGACGGAGGAGTGTGAGGTGGTTTTCCAAAAAGTGAAAGAGGTGTTGGAAGCTATTCCTACAATGCTGGCGCCTAATTGGGAACAGGTATTTTATGTCAATCCTTCAGTAGGTGAAGATGCTATTGGAGCCATGCTATTACAGAAGGGGAAAGAATCACATTATATGCAACCAGTCTACTGTGCTAGTAGAGTAAAACTTGCCAGAGAAAGGTTGCTATCAGAGGTGGAACTTGTTATGGTTAGTGTACTTTATGCATGTAGGCGGTTCCGCCATTACTTACTGCCTCGCCCCTTTGTGTTTTTGACGAGCTACACTTTTTTGCCTCAGTTGATAAATGGTACAAATTTATCTAAGGCTATGATGAAGTGGGTGATTGAGTTGCAGGAATTTACTTTCTCATTCTTGGTGGAAGAGAGTACCAGGGCTACCTTAGCTGATCTACTAACATATAAAGAGAGTCCTCTTCTTATAAAGGAGGAGACCATCAAGAAGCCAGTTGAGGATGCGGCTGAGTTGGTGAATGCATATTTATTATATTTTGATGGTTCTTACAGGAAAAGCTGATACAGCCTCAGGAGGTTTGGTGCTTTATGATCCACAGGGTTGCCTTGTTTTTAAGAAGGGTGTTAAGGTGGATGCACATAGCAACAATGAAGCGGAGTATCTGACTTTGGAAGTTGGATTGCAAATATGCTTGAAGCATGGTGTACACAGGATTCGCATTCGAGGAGATGCATTGCTGGTGGTAAAACAGGTATTGGGAGTTTGGAAGTCAAAGAATATGTTACTCAAAGAAATGTGTTTCAAGATTAAGGGTCTGCTGAAGGAATTTGAAGCTTGGAGTCTAAAGCATGTGGATCGAGGCCATAATGAGGAGGCTCATGAAGCAGCCCAGGGAATGATTGGTGAAGTTTTTGTTCTTAAAGCTCATGCATCATTTTATTGTGGCAGGGAGAATTTACAGGATGTTGAGGAGTTTTTGTTAACAGGGATGATTCCTAATGGTATTGACAGATCAAAAAAATATGGTTTCATCAGGAAAGCTGCAAGGTATGTGATGGTTGGTGATGCTTTGTATTTGAAGGGAATTGATTTGATAATGCGAAGGGTACCTTGGAAGGAAGAAATCTACAAAATTCTTAAGGAAAACCATGAAGGAGCATGCGGTGGACATTTTGCCTCAAAGATTACCTTGCATAAGGTATTGCAAGAAGGTTATGTATGGCCAAGTATACATAAGGATGTTAATCATTGGTGCAGGTCATGCAAACAATGCCAAGCTCACAGTAAACGGATATTAAAGCCTGAAATGAGGAAGACAATTCTTGCTTATGATGTTTTTGAAAAATGGGGAATTGATGCTGTGGGACCATTGCCTATTACCAGCCGAGGGAAATGTTACATCTTGACTGCAGTTGATTACCTTTCTAGATGGGCAGAAGCAAAGGCAGTGAAACAAATTACTGCTAAGGAGGTAGCAAAGTTTGTATATCAGGATATCTGCTATAAATTTGGTGTGCCATTGGAATTGCTTTCTGATCAGGGTCCAGGTTTCAGAGCAGAGCTTATGGATTATTTATGTACAAAAATGAAGATCAGTCGCAGTTTTACCACACCTTACTATCCACAGTGTAATGGCTTGAATGAGCGGTTCAATGGTGAATTGATCAAGATTTTATCTAAGGTGACAGAGCAACAAGGCAAGAATTGGGATCTGGAGCTGCCTGCTGCCTTATGGGCATACAGAACAGCAATTAAGACTGGTACGGGTTTCACTCCATTTTATCTGGTTTATGGGAAAGAAGCCTTATTGCCTATTGAGGTGGAGATACCAGCTGTTAAAATGTTGGAGAAGCTTTTGAAAGAACCTAAAGATGCCCTTAAAGAGCAGCTATTATATTTACAAGAAGCACAGCTGAACAGAGATAATGCTTTAAAGCATTATGAAGATATGCAGGCAAGGACACTGGAGAAGTTCAACAAGAAGATTAAAAGCAAAGGAATTGTGAAGGATGATTTGGTATTACGTTATAATAGCAGGCTGGATAATGCCTTTCATAAGAAGTTCCAAATTAAGTGGGAAGGACCCTTTTTGGTGATGCAAGGATTTGCAAATGGCACTTATCAATTGGCAAATTTAGATGGGACTTTACATGCTTCCAGGGTAAATGGATACAGGCTGAAGAAGTATTATGCACGTCTGATGGTAATTGTGCAGGATACAGTGTCTGAAGATGTGATTCCAGATGAAGGGCAGTTTTTGGATATGGATTTAAGTCTGGAAATGCTTTTTGCTGCTGATCATGAATGATTCAGCAGGCTGTGGGGGTTGGGCAAAGTATGTCAGGTTTTTTTCTGTAAAGCTGTTTTGAGTCAGTGTACATATGGTGTGGATGGTTTGCAAATAAATTTGCCCTGAATGCCCTGGCAAGTGTACAGGCCGAGTGGTTTGGCAGAAAGTTGGTTTATGCACGTGTTTTTTTTCCCTGAAGAAAATGCTGGAGATCTGAAGTTTTTATTGCAACTGTGTGGTGTGCGGATGGTTGCTAAAAGCAGAGCACCGAGACTGGGAAATTGATGGCTTGGTAGTTATGAAGTTGATGATTATGGTTGTGAGCAACCCTAGCATTGTATTGGAATGTTTTAGGCACCATATACTAAGGTGAAGCAAAGCATTAAGTGGTGTGGTGGCCATTAGTGTGGTTTGGGGGAAAAAAATTTAAAATATATACACAAAATAGGTGGCCAGCTTGAAGAGATACGTGGAGGCCTAATAGGCGGCCAGCTTGAAAATCTAGAAGGGTGGTGGCGAAGAAGCAAAGAGAGCGTGGGGGGCTGCTTCGAAGAGAAAAAGAGGAAACCGCCGAGGAAAAAAAAAGAAGAGAGCTGGCGCTGAAAGAAAAAAGAAGGCAAACAGCCAGTGGATGGGCGTTGCTTTGCTTGTGAGGGGAGGGGCTAACCAGCGTTGCAGAGGAAAGAAGAGAGGAGAAGCTATGCGGCCATCTCGAAAATCTGGGAGGGTGGCGTTGTTTGGCTTGGATGGCCTGCAGTGAGACTGACGCAAGCTAGCTGTGGAGAGGGAGTCGCCTTAGGGGGCTAGAAGGAGTTCACTGTGTGGCTGGGTACGTCAGCAATTGAGGGCCATTTTGTTCCAGAGGGAGGCGCAGAGAAAAAAGAAGCCAACATGAAGTCGTCGCCTTGCTCAGGGCTGTAGCTGTGGAAGGGCAGAGAAAGGCTCGTGTGGGTCTGCAGAGGCGATGGGTGGTGGCTTGTATGACTGTGGAAAGGCTGACAGACTGGCGAGTTGAGGCCTCGACAGCAGACGTGAAGCGTGGATGGCCGCCTCAAGGGATTAGTGGCCGAGTAGAAGAGGAGCACAGCTGGTCGAGGGACTGATGGGTGTAGCTGCTAATGTAGAAGAGACCATGGAGACCTGAGCTCTTGGGTGTAACTGCGAGTGAGCTGTGGAGCGCAGCCATCAAGAGTGCAGAGGCGTGGAGCGCAACCACTCAAGTAAAGGCGACTGGAAGAGCTAGCGACACAAATAGAGGGTTACTGGGTTTTTGACGGTGGGCTGGCGGCGGAGGCTGGACCGACTGCAGTGTAGTATGGCTTTTGGTGTTGCACTGGTCAGCCTGGGCAAGCTAGCACACCGGTGGGCAACGAGCTGAGGGAGCCGCCTCTGGTAGCAAAAGCAAGAGGAGTTGGCTGTACAGGTAGCCGCCTCTAAAGAGAGAGAGAGAGAGTGTGTGTGTGTGAGTTCTGTACACGTGTGCCACGGTGTACTCTTGGATTCCTCCCCGTGTGAGGGTTGTTTCTCTGTATCTGCTCATTGGAATGTAAGCAATAGTTGATGTGCCCTATCTGTTTGCTTCTTTGAGTAGTGTAGCAGTGTGTGGTGTTGCTCTAAGCGGATTGTGTTCCAGCCAGAGAAGCTGGTGGTGCCCCTTGTGCTTTTGAGTGTTCTGAAGGTGGTGAGTCGGCGAGCTATAGTGGCCTTCTTGTGTTCTTGAGCTGCCTCACACCAAGCACAACAATCAACAAAGTGAAGAAGGAAACGTCATCGAGACAAGAAGAACAAGAAGTAGATTCAAGGTCATAGCAACCAAGAGGCTACCACGATATTGAGATCAACATGAGTAACAAGAAGCTACCACCACTACCGTAGCCATCTGTTGTAAAAGAAGGGTCACCATATGAGTAGACAACATGATTGTTGTAACCCTACTCTTAGAAGATACCTCTAGACCTTAAAGATAGGTCACGTCTCTATCAAGGGGGGACCTCACTCTTAGAGATGACCTCTAGGCCTCAAAGATAGGTCAAGTCACCTTAAAGGGGGGGGGTGAAAATATGTTATAAAACCTTGCATCCAGCCACCTCGAGTATCCCAAATATTTGGTACCAAGGGGGATGTTGATAAATGTGGTGCCAAAGAGCACAAGGAAGAGGTACGGAGTGAGAAAGAGTAGCCAAGGAAGTGCAGAGCATAGCATGTAGCCACATGAGCAAAGGCATTTATCCTACATTGATGTACAAGCCCAAGGGTGTATCTCCTCATATAAAAGGAGGTCATTTCAAGCAATGAAATCATATCACTTACACCTATCTCAAGCCTCTTTATGAGTACAAGTTTTAATCTTGTAGCCCAATTGTGCTCGAGTCTATTGTAACATGAGTAAACTTAGTTTACATCCACCTTTGATTAATTCACTTTAATCACATTAAATTAGTATAATATTAGCACAAATTACCTTGAACATACACATGATATCCATGATTCTCAACAAGCCCCATATCCCTTGCTCCCACATACATGTGTCCCATACACGACATGATGTGAGCACCATATTTCACCAAACACCCAACTAGAGGCAGATAATGAGGTCCTGAGAAGAGAGGTGAATCCTATGGATTATGGTGAGCCCTCCCAAGCAGAAGA
Organism: Cibotium barometz; assembly: GCF_041138505.1. Lineage (NCBI taxonomy): Eukaryota > Viridiplantae > Streptophyta > Polypodiopsida > Cyatheales > Cibotiaceae > Cibotium > Cibotium barometz. Next base: position 5,408,491 of record NC_141104.1, read on the forward strand.
AGAAGCACTCCCAAGCAGAAGAAGAAGCACTCCTCTGGATCAATAGCATCTTAGGCCCTGCAATCCGCAAGTCTCCTAGGATTTAGTGATACCGTCCCCCATTGACACTCACGTGCTAAAACACCCCAATACAATAGACATGTCCTGAGCCTCGGGAGATCCACCTTGTAGACCTGTAGGTGCAACACGCATGTTCAAAAGGAGGAGTGCTAAAATTAGTTTCACCTACAGTTTTAAAATAAAATGAGGGGTCTTGATATTCTGCCTGGTAGAATTAAAATAAAGGGTGTTTTTATTATACAACTTCATATGTAGGCTATTAGAGTAATGGTAGAACAACTTATTGTATAGGTTGAGGTAGAGGGTTTAAATCCTCCCTTTTTTTGGCTCCACACACATCTTTGACTAAGAGAGACTCTTTTTTACCTTTTTTTGAATTTGCTATAGTTCAAAGGTTTTTTTATGTTTTTTGAATTAGGTGCTGGAAAAAAGTGGGAAAACAATGTCACTGTATAATGATGTTTCAGCGCCTTTTTCCTTTATCTCTCTCTCTAGTGGGATTGCCCTTGGGATGACATGAACCCACCTGGGTTCAAGTCTCTCTGTCGATTGGTCTCTCTAGATCAATAAAGTCGACGACGTTAAGCAGCTCCGCCTTCGGGTGTGTGTGTAAAAGAGGACACTCACTACCTTTCTACCACCCATTGTGGGGTAGAAATGGTTAGTGGGATTGCCCTTGGGGTGATATGAACCCACCTGGGTTCAAGTCTCTCTGTTGATTAGTCTCTCTACATCAATAATGTCGACGTTAAGCGGCTCCGTTTCCGTCTCGTTTCTATCGTGGGTTCACTCTCTACTCTCTGGCTTGTAGGTTCACACACACACTCTCTCTCTCTCTCTCGTTTATGTTGTGGGTTCACTCTCTACTCTCTGGCTTGTGGGTTCTCTCAGTGGGTTCACTCCAAGGTGCTTATGAGAAGCTATTATGGGTTGTGTTTTTAATTTTCATTGTGGGCAATATCTATTAATTCTATCTTTGTGTTTTGTAGACTTTGGTGGGTAATCTCAGAGCCAGTCTGCATTGGGTAATTTATTGGTTTTTCATTCTATAGGAGGCTGATGACTTAGTGATTTCTTGTCTTGTTATATTCTCTGTGAAAGGTGAAAGAAGAACTCTATAGTGGGGAGCCCTATAATAAATAAAACAAAGGGAAACTAAGATTACTGGTAGTAGTCGGGTGGCCCCATTTGGTACACAGGCACAAACAATTAAGTGGCTCCCTTTTGGCCACACCCAAGAGGCGTGTTTGACCACTCAAGCGGCCATCAGGCGGCTTGCTCCCAACTCTGTTCTCAATCAAATCAACCTTGGCAACCTCTTCTCAGTCAATTTCTGGCATCCTTTTACCTATGTCTTCCTTCCTCATTGGATTTACCAGGTATAGAACTCCATTAAGTGTAATGGGCTTTTATTTTAGTACTAATTTTGCTATGAAATGGTAAGTTTTATTCTTATAGCATGATTCTCTTGTTGTGTAGGGAAATTATTGCTTCTTATTCGAATGATATAGGGCTCCAAGCTGTCAGGTGGACTTATGATTGTTGTAGGCTATGCTGCCAAGAACAATCATGGTTAAGAAGCACTAAAGTGTTGAAAGCATATACAACGAGTGGAAGGTGAAAGGCAAATTACAAGCATGTGTTGCCAACCAGTGGTGGCACTCATATCTGTGTGGACATCATTAGTTACAAGGTATGCCACATGTGTATAGCTCTAATAGATAGCCACTACAAGAAAATACATGAACTTGGCATGTTTGCTAGCATAGGAGGTCAATGCTTAGCAAACAACCTGAGCAGAGTGGTAGTGAATGCACAATTTCTAGAGGAATTGAAAAGTTTCTAACCTTTGGTGTCTGGTTCTTAACCCGGATGCATCTCTCTATGCATTCAATTAGCATGTTGTTTGCTGGATCAAGCATTTGTAGATGATGTACAAGTATTGTTTCTTTGATAATTTTGAAATGAGGTCTCAATTTCCACAATCTAATAGGTCTCTTGGTGCCGAAGGTGGCTGATTGGATAGGCAAGAAGGTCTCGCACATCACATTATTAAATGGCAGCAACTGAACGTTAGGATATAGCTCGAAGGAGGTAGCGAAACGGAGCTGGTTGAGAGTGTGGGTGGTGCAGAAACAGAGCCCAGGAAGTGGGTAGCAGCACCATAAGGGATGGTGGCTGAGTGGTTATTGAAAGCTGCATTACAAAACCGAAGGAAACCAAAAGAACCAGCTTCTAGAAAAAGGAACTGCAGGAGTAGAGGTAGGAAAGTTATCACCAACCAGAGCCCAAGAAGTGAGCAGCAGCACCATAAGGGATGGTGGCTGAGTGTGGGTATTGAAAGCTGAAATACAAAACCCAAGGAAACCAAAAGAACCAGATTCTGAAAAAATAAACTGCAGGAGTAGAGGTAGGAAAGTTATCACCAAACTTATGTGAGGCATAGTGGCTTGGTTGTAGATGTAGGGTGCTGTGATGAAGAGACGGAGTTGCCTTGAAGAGAGCCGGAGATGCCACGATGTGCGGAGTTGCTGTTGATTCATGTGTGCCTGCCTGGAGAGGTGAACGGGGAAGAGACTTCCTATCATCTACATATTGCATGGGTGGAAGAGACTTCCTATCATCTACATATTGCATGGGCGGAGGATGATCATCCTCAGCAGGTGCATGGGCACTGGCTGCATGGGGCCAATCAAGGATGGCCGAACTGGAAGTAAGGTTTAGAGGGACCAAATAAGTTGTAGAAGGCCAACCTAGAGCATTGTGAAGTTGTGCAAAAGTTTCAAAAATGGCTGCTGCATTGGGCATGACTGAGGTGCCAGTGGAGTGCTCTAACAGAGCTGATCCCTATGCATGTGCAGAGATTGTAGTAAACCCAAAAAATATGTGTGTTGCATGGGCGAGTTAGGTTGTAATCCCCTTCTTGTTGAATAACAGGGATACTGCAAAGTCGAGCATTAACCCCCCTTCATCGGGGGTGATACAATTAGCAGAGACGTCTGCATCAAATTCTTATGAGTAATTATCATATATTTAGGGTTTGTCTATGTTTTGTCTCGATGTAAGCAATGATCATAGGTTTAGGATTTGTTTATGTTTTGTCTTGATGTGTTGTTGTTTATTTTCATAGGAGCAAGATTGTAAGCAACAAGATTGTGTAAATCAAAGCAGTAAGTTGCTGTTTATTTCTTATTGTTTACAATCTTCTTTGCACAGTAATGATTTGAAGTGGCATAAAATATCACAGTAATGATCATAAGTTCAGGATTTGTTTACGTTTTGTTTTGATGTGTTGTTGTTTATTTTCACAGGAGCAACAAGGTTGTGAGCAACAAGTTGTTATTAATTTCTTGTTGTTTTAATCTTTATTTTTTGATTACAATCTTCTCTGCACAGTAATGATTTCAAGTGATATAATATACAACAGTAATGATCATAGGTTTAGGGTTTGTCTACGTTTTGTCTTGATGTGAGTAATGATCATAGGTTTAGGATTTGTTAATGTTTTGTCTTGATGTATTTATGTTTATTTTCATAGGATCAACAAGGTTGTATAAATCAAAGCAGTAAGTTGCTGTTTATTTCTTGTTGTTTTAATCTTTATTTGTTGCTTACAATCTAACATATATATTTATTAATCATGCAGTCTAGCTTTATTAATTTAGATGTCTTCAAAGAGGAAGAATATCAGTAATATTCATACAGTGAAAGTATTTAACACAAGAGAGATGATGAAGGTAATTGGTCCTTGATCAGTACAATAAGTTAAATTAGATTTTAATATGACCAAGTACTCGTAGTAAGATATCACAGATCCCAACAAGCAATGGAAAGGTAGAATCATAGAGTTTAGGAGACGCACAAATGGTATGAGTACAATAACTGAGGTTTTCATTCAACATGTTTATATGCACAAAGAGATTCGAGTGCATCATGATAACTTCAGTGAAAGTGTGAGATTTCCCCCCTCCTGGGGCTCTAGCGACGGAAGCAACGTCGGCCTCCCATGCGGGGCGGGGATCCATACTCGAGTGCCTCGTCCGCGGATGTCCGGACGAGAGGCTAGCCCGACAGTTTCTCCGAAACCGAGCCCGGAAAAACTCCTCGCTTGAAAGGCACGGGTAATGTTTCCTTGGAAAAGTCTTCTAACAGGGAAATTATCCTAACGAGTCAAATCATAACTATTTAAACTAATCTGACTGAACCTGAAGTCACATGGTCAGATCAAGAAGAGACTTGCACTTGGTCCATGGAATCACCGCTTTTTTTCTCCTTTAATGAGGCACATCCATGATCCCCTCCCACAGAACAAGGTCTTCTCATCAAGACTTAATCTAACTAACGTAACTAATTGCATCGTAATTGTTTCGCAGGAATTCTCTAATCTAGCGTAACCCCAACTGGCCCATGGGTTAGCCAACCACCCCGACCACTGTATTGGTGGGATTCCTTTATAAAGAGTTTATTGTGTTTCGTTCGGGTACCGAGGAAAAGAGTTCCTAGATCCTCTAACCGACGATTTATGCAATAATTAAGATAGGCATACCATGTACACACCCAATATGAAATTATCATTTGTAATAGATTCGGTTGACTTTAAAATAATCCTTCAATAGAAATCATAATATTACTGATCATCATCCTCTAAAATTCTGAGTTCATTGTATTACAAAATGTGTCCTCTAGACCAGTTGGCTAACCAATGAGATCGAGTATCAAAATTTGATTCACAAAAATCTTTCTTTTTAGTCCATCCAAATCTTCCTCGATGCATGCATGGGTGTCCTTGCAACCGCGAGCCCGTGCATCACTTGGTCTAGAATCCTTCTTCGGTATCCTAGCACTTCACTCAGGGACCGCTTCGTCAGTCCTCGCCCATCGTATCGGAAGCACACCATTTTAACCGTACCAAGGCTGGTCAAGACCTCGACAGGCTTTGCCGCAAGCAACGTCTCTCGATGACTCCGAGCTAGTTGTTACAACGAATCTCCTCTTAGTAAAACACATGCCAAATGCTTCCTCCAGTAGTCTGGCGTAAAACAGTCCTTTAAATGAAAAACAGAGGTTCCAATGCAAGTAAAATTTCCAGCTTGAGATTGGTTTCTCAAAATCTTTTTTTTCATAATTCCCAGTTTCATAATGAGAATCCTTGATCTCTCATCAGGGTAATCTACCCATCATTTGACTGGTTGTCCAACTAGATTCTTGGTGAGTTCGCTCAAAGAAAAACTAGTTTAGTTCAACGATAGTCTATTCTTTGAATTTAAGAACTAGAATCGGTCATGAAGTTTTTGTTTGATTCAATTCGAGAGATAGACAAGTAGATTTACCGTTTGTCTCTCTTGTAGTCTAATCATTCGGTTTAGTTATAACAAGGATTTTCTTCAGATAAACATCTACTTTTGGATAAATACTAATTTAGTGATTTAGTCACATAAAATATCTAAAGATATTCTTTTTGTCGCTTAATTTCTCGACCTTAATTTCTTAGATAGAGTTATGGTGGGATTTCATCTTTCGACACTAAAAATTAATTTTAATTCTTCTTTTCTTAAATATCATAAATTTTTTTCTTTTAACTAAATATCAATATCTAATTTTTTTTGAATAAGCTTGAAATCTCTCTTTTCCTCATTTAATGAGTGTAATCCAAATATCATGGGAATTCATCTTTTATCATAAATTGAAAGGACTCATCCGAATGCTTCGATGATAAGAAGCGTTGTAAGCAAATTTGACCAGATACAAATGGCTTAACCACTTTTTGGGTTCTCTGTCGTAGCATGACCGAAGGATATCTTCTATTATCTGATTCACTCTTTTAGTCTGGCCATATGTTTTGGGGTGATAGGCTGTGCTGAGATCCAAGAAAGTTCATACTGCTTTGAAGAATGCAGTCCAGAATTTCGATATGAATTGGGGATCTCTATCACTTACTATCCTCTTGGGTAAGCCATGCAATCTGAAGATTTCTTTAAGGAAAACTCTGGCAACATCCACTGCAGTGTATGTTTCTCACTGGAATCAGATGGGTAACTTTGGTTAGCTTGTCAACTACCATAAAATGGGAGTTGTAACCTGATTGCACTAAAGGTAATCTAGTGACAAAGTCCATATTGGTACATTCGCACTTCATCTGAGGAATGTCTAGAGGCTGCAATTTCCCTGGCATCTTGACTCTCTCTGCCTTGACTCTGACACATTAAGCATTTTTACACATGATCAAGTACATCCTTTTTGAGTCCTGGCCAGAAGAAGTTTTTCTTAATAGACATATAGATTTTTATAAACCCTGGATATCCAGCTATTAGGCTATCATGGGCTTCTCTCAGAATTCTTTCCTTTATTCCCTCATCATTGGGGATACATAGCCGATTATTATAATACATGCATCCTTCATCCAGTTTATACCCAAGAACTCGACTCATTTCTTGAGGAGTCTTGCTTTCCTGCATCAAAAGGGTAGTAATAGGGGCAAAGAATTTGTTCTGCATGATTTTCTCCTTTGTTTCACTGATCAATGGATTTTACACCACTGTAATTGCAAGCAAGGAGGCTTTTGTGCTGACCGTATCTATAACCACATTTTCTTTCCCCAGTCGATACTTAATTTCAAAATCAAATTCCTGCAGGGTTTGCATCCATCTCATTTGACGCATGTTGAGATTCCTTTGGGTGAAGATCCACTTCAGACTTTGATGATCTGTCTCATCAAGGTGAACCTCTGTCCCAAAAGATAATGTCTCCACAACTTCAGAGCATACACTAGTGAGAGTAACTCTAAGTTATGGACGGCATAATTTCTCTCATGTGTTCTGAGTTTTCTGGATTCATAGGCCACTACATGACCTTCCTACATAAGAGCACCGCGCCTAAGGTAAACCCACTGGCATCAGTAACTACTTCAAAGGGTTTAGTAAAATCTTGCAACTTAAGGACATGGTTGGTTACTAAGGTTATCTTCAGTTTATCAAAGACACTCTGACACATTGCAATCCACTGAAAAAGTGTACTCTTCTTGAGAAGGTTAGTTAAAGGGGATGCTATCTAAGCATACCTAGGTATAAAGATCCTATACCATCCAGTTAATCTTAGGAATCCTATGCCTTACTTTACTGTCTTGGGTTCTGTCCATTCTACGACTGTTTGGATCTTTGCAGGGTCAGGAGAAATCCCATCCTTTGACACTATGAATCCCAAGTATTCCGCCTGGTCAACACAGAAAGAACACTTGCTCTTCTTTGCAAAGAGTTGGTGTTACCTTAGGATTTCCAGGACCTTGCGCACATAATCTTCATGATCTGCAGCATTCTTTAAGTATACCAAGATATCATCAAAGAAGACAAGAATAAAATCATCCAAGTATTCTCTGAGAATATCTTGCATAAGACAATTAAATATCGTTGGGACATTAGTCAATCCAAACGGCATGACTGTGAACTCATAATGCCCATAGCGAGTATTGAATGCTGTCTTTGGGATGTCCTGCTCCTTGATTCTGATCTGGTAGTACCCAGATTTGAGATCTATCTTTGTGAACATTTGGGTTCCACTTAACCGATCTAGAAGTTCATCAATCCTAGGGATAAGATACTTATTTTTAATTGTTAATTTTCAGTCCTCTGTAGTCAATACAGAGTCTTAACGTTCCATCTTTCTTCTTTTGAAAGAGAATGGGGCCACCCCAAGGTGAGACACTGGGTCTGACGAATCCCTGCTCTAACAGTTGTCTTAAGTGCTCCTTAAGTTCTATGGCTTCAGGGACTGGCATTTTGTATGCACGTTGAGCCACTGGCTGAGCTCCGGGGGTTAACTCGATCTCATGATCTACTTTGCAAGATTGAGGCATCTCAGTCAGCTCTTCAAAAAACACATCTGCATACTCACTTAACCACTCTGGTTCTTTAACCTTGCATTTTATGTCTACTAGATTCATCTTAACGACATAAACAGCTTGCCTCTTTTTGAGCTCTTTTAATAATTCGGAACCCTTGACTAATTGTAGCACTGGGGATCTAGAAATTCCAATTCCTTGAACTTTATTCCCGTAAAGGTCAAGGAAAGAGATGGCTCCTTTGTGACAATGAATATCAGCTTGATTCTTTTGGAGCCAATCTATTCCTAGGATTCCATCATAGATTCCCAAGGGTAGGACTTTGAATTGGCACTCTGTTACGTTCCCATCTAGGCTAAACTGAATAAGGTTTGTCTTCTCAAGGTGTGTGAAAAGAATCTTTTCACTGGCTAATTCCACTTGTATAGGTTTCCCTGATTTTTGATTTAGGACTAATTTACGTAGACATCCCGAGGAAATAAAAGAATGAGTACTGCTTGAATCAATTAAAAGCTTGAATTGCTTATCCTGGTACTTTGCTGGAGTCTGGAGGACTAAGAATTGATGGTTATTTCCCTGATGCTCTATTGCTACATAGATCTGTCCTTTTTCTTCCTCCACTTCCAAAGCTATAGTGACTGCTCTAACTGCTGCAGTCTGAGATGGAACTCTCTCTATTTGGTTACTCCAATTCTGGGAGGGAGTTCGGAGACTGCTTTGCATGGAGGCTTTAGGTTGAGCTAGCACTCTTCTGGGGTTGCCCTGATTTTGGCGTGGGGGACCCTGATTGGTGGACTAATACGAAGGAGTCTGTCTCTCAATTCTGGGACCCTGGCTTCCTTGGCCCACAGAAGGAGATGGGCAATCCTTGAGCTGGTGCCCAAACCCCTGACATTCGAAGCACCTGTTCTCACTTCAAAGCTCTTCCCTTTGCATTCTTGAGAGAGCGAGAGTTCCTAAGAAAGTACTTTGAGGAAAAGATCTTTCTTTTCTCTGGTACCTCAAATGTAGCAAGCCAGCATATTTTATGCTCCGATTGTACACAAAAATATTTTGGATGTTTTGAATTGATGCTAGGATCTAATGCCCTATTTATTAGTGTCAAGCTAACACGTTCAAGCTTTTGGCCCTTAAAGGGCACTTCCTTTGAGCATCTCTGTATGTTTCAAATGCATTGGCTCACCAATTGTGTCTCAGACTTTTGCATTAATATCTTTTCGTGCCTGCTTTACATAGAATGGTTTAGGGATGGGCACCACCCGTCTCTTTTAAACCTTGCATCCAATTGCTTATAAATCATAGCATAGGATTCGGAGCTAATCCCTACCTTGTCACATATGCCTTGAGCATCTGTAGCTATGAAGGTATTGCTTACCTCCTTCAAGTGTACTCTTACAACATCATCACCAATGGTTTGAATTGGGATTTTTCAATGCATACTTCACCACAACTTTGATTAAGACCTTTGCAATTGCATCATCAACCTCTTCACTTGGGTTGGAAAACATATTCTTCATGTTTTCACATTGTGCATAAACCCGCCGACTATATTGCCTACTCTCTCTAGTCAACTCATGAAGTGGTTTGAGCAACCTCATAAGCTCATGTGCTTGTTTGGTTTTCGTTGAGGGTTCAACAAACAACAGTCTTTGCAAGTATTGCTGCCATCTTTTTGTTGTCCTTCTCCAAACCTTGCATTTTGCAATGCAGTTCTACATTGTCTACCTCGATAACATGCACCGCATTTTCCATAACATGCATCGCATCTTGTAGACTTTGATACTCTCTCTCCTTTTCACTTAGTGATGTGAGCTCCTCAATCCTTGCATCCATGCCCATCATGGTGCGCTTAATAGATGTGTAAACACTATGAGCTTGCATTGCTAGCCTCCTAGTGTATCCCAATAATCCTCCATTACCTTCACACACATACTTAATGAAAGATGTAAGCCCACTAAGCCCACTAAATTATGGAGGTCTTTAGGTAATTGGATCGGGTGGATAAATACACCCCTCAACCCAAAGATCGACATGTTTTTTTCCTGCATTTCTATCTTGTTGCATTATCTCTGGTTGCTTTTTACTTGTTATCGTTCTCTTGTCTAGCGGTACATACTCAGCCTCTAATTGGAAGTGAATGTCTTCTTCTTGTTCCGACCTATGTTCTAAAATTAGCATTTGGACAAAACACAGCTATTAACCAAAAATTAGCTCTAGACAAAATATAACTATTAACAAAAAAGTAGCTTTTATACATTTGTACAACTCAAAAATTAAACCAAAAATAACATTACTGAATACAACTTTAATCAGATATAACTTCAATATAATATAGAACTAAATCATAACTTGTAATCAAAATAACATACTTGTTTCACCCAAATAACATAGAAATAACATCATAATTGACATTGTTGAACATAACATAGACTTTAATATATTCTAAAATTAAATCATAACTATTAATCAACAATTATATTTCACACTTGTTTCACTCAGAAAATCACTAATAAACAATATAAATAACATAGAAATAGCATCTTTAAGCTCAACTATTATTTTCTATTTTACACATGACTAAATCACATTTAGAACAATAAGATGGTCAAAATAGAAAATAAAATAAAATAACTCGACAATATTAAACCATAACAAAACAACATAATAGATAACAAGATGGGTATACTTCCATTGCTCTCTCTTGTTCTTTGATTCTTTTACTCTCTTGTTTTCAGAACTAAATCAATACTATTAATCAACAATTATATTTCTGCACTAAAAAAATTAGTAATGAACAATCTAAATAGCATAGAAATAACATCATTAAACTCAAATGTTATCTTCTATTTCACACACGACTAAATCACATTTAGAACAATAAGATGGTCAAAATAGAAAATATAACATAATACCTCAGATAAAATTAAACCATAACAAAACAACATAACAGATAACAAGATGGACATACCTCCATTGCTCTCTTGTTCTTTGATTCTTTTGTAGAGATTAATGAACAAAAAGATGATTAAAGGGGAAGATGAATATGTGGTTCTAATTAAATGACACCAAATAATTAACATACTCTTCAATTTATCTGTTATATATAGAAGAGAAGAAACTCCATGATTGAGAAGATGTAAACTCATTAATGTGGTTTAGGAGGGAAAGAAAGCTTTTGAGCATAGCTACTAACGAAAACAAACACAGATTTGAATTTTCTTTGTTCAAAGGAGGGAAAGTGACAAACCTAAAGCAATATCTCATCAAAGCAAACTAAAGTTGCCCTAAATTGAAAACCCTACTTTTCTTATTCTAAAAAATCTAGAGAAGTCTCTAAATAAAGAAAAAATTCATAAATCCCTATATACTTAATGAAAAATGACGAAAATTAACAGTCACATTCTTAGAGCATAGAGGTAGGCATGGGTAATTTTTTTTTTGAAAATGTGATGTCTACATCAAGCTATTCTGTTTTTAACCTTCTCTCATTTTGAAATACGTAAATGCAATCTATTTGGAAGGATTTAGAAGCTAAAAAGTCATGTGGGTATTTAAGAGTGTCACATCTTAGATTCTTCACGTTTTTAGATCAAATAAAATATAATTATTTTAGATTTGAGAAGTTTGAGGACACGTGGTCCTAACTTTGGACATGGGATAGCACTACAATGAATAGGTGAATCTCTTTTAAAAACAATATAAAGAGATCTCCTTGATTCTACAAGAGCCAATATTATAACATTATTTTAGAATCTTTTTCTAGAGAGAGAGAAGTGAGAGAAATCTCTTAAGGAGTAAAATAGAGAGTCCATATTTCTCCTAATGTAAAAATGTGAATACTTAATATACACCATTTTCTTGGATTTAGTATATTGTTTATGATTTCTTTGTTATCTAAGATGATGTGATATGCCAGGTTTCACACGGAATGCCTTGGCATGATACTTCTACAATAATGCGATATCCATGCAGAGAAATACACAAATGCCTTCCAGGTTGGATATGGACGTGAAGATACTCTTTGTTATAGGGCTCACATACAGTAAGCTCTTAGCTTATAAATGATTACCTTCTCAAGTACTAGACATGGTTTACTTGTGTGTGTGTGGGGGGGGGGGAGGGTTGATAGTTTGAGATATATTGCAGAATATGGTGTGAGCAAGTATAATGTGGGCGGTAGCTTTGGATATTTTGGGATTGGTGTTGAGGATGTAAGTAGTAATTTTGTGTCTTATGAAGCCTCTGGTAGTTTTTTTCATATCTAGCCCTTATGTTAGCAAGTTTATACATCAGTGGAATTGATAAATTCAAAAGGAGGCAAAGTCACTAAAGAGGTAGGTCCATTCAAGTGGGGAGGTGGTGTGTTTGCATTTGTGGAGGACCCGGATGGTTACAGGTTCGGTTTGCTCTTATCCAAATAGCCACTACATTGGATCCCTTTTGTTTGTTGATGCTGAGGGTTGGGGACCTTAATAGGTTCATCAACTTTTATGAGAAAGTGATGCCAGATATCCTTTGCTCTAAATGAAATTGTAGTAATCAAAGTAACTAACTAGAGCATGTTGGGAGTCTCAGTGTGATGAACTTTGACTTTGGTAATAGGAAAACTAACTGCATGGTGGAGCACATAGTTCTATGAAAGGTGAAGGAGTGTGTATCTATAGAGCATGAGGAAGCCATGATTTTTGGCCTCCATATCCTCAAGTCTGTGCAAACTATCATAGAGCTCAATGCACGAAAGGCTGTTTAGATATGGCCAGAGAATTACACCCATGCCCTCCATTGTAGATACATAACCAAAGAAGACCGTTCTTGATATGCCAACGACCCTTTCCACCTGATGTCATTCCAATTAGATGTCATCAGCAAGTACATTGCCCCCATTGTCGAACACCACCTTGCCCCCATCTTGCAAAGCTTCTCCTACGGTGCAGTCTCTGAATTGCTGCCTCTAAGCCAAAGGGGAGCTTTGCATCCTTGAAATCATCCATCATCAGCAAAAGTACATTGCCCCCATCAAAGACCACCTTTCCCTTGACTAGGAAGCCAATCTTGGAAACCCCATCCTGCAAAACTCCTCCTACTGTGCGGTATGAATAGCTGCATTTAAGCCAAAGGTGGGCTTGGCAGCCTTGAACTTATTTTCCAACATCATGGACATGAGATGAAAGACTACACGAGCAAATGCCCATTCATCAAGCAAGTTAGTGTTGTGAAGAACAACTCTGTTTAGAGAGGTAAGGGTTATGAGTTGGCCTTACTGGCTGTATTTCCCAGCCTTCAGGAGCTTGCTGAGCTGACAAAGATTGAGGAGCTTGCATTATAAAAAAGTGATGCCTTGCATGGAAAAGTATGCATTCCTTGATTTCATCATCTGGTTAAGGTCGTGCGGAACATTGCATATGAGAATTTATAACAATAAATTGTGGTTTAATTCTTTGTAAAATATGGTAGCTTGAATGAAAGGCAATGCATTGAATATGCCAGTCTTACAAGCCACAGACCAAACAGATTTAGAAGGAAAAAAAAAGACCACCATTTTTACAGGTTGCTATGGTGGAGAGCGATGTGGACTTTGGACTTATGTGGCACCAAATGATTAGTGGGAACTGTTTTCGACACATGCTCCTTTGTCTGTGAATAAATGGGACCACCCTCCTCTTAACATCTATAGGTATGTTACTCTATTCCTAGTATACAAATGGTGGAAACATAATCCAATAATGTACATGTTGTAGCCATCATGTGAAAAAATAGATTTCTTTCAAAGTCAGTCAGTCTAGTCAGTCTGTAAGAGTGAAGACAGATTCCAGTGATAGCGAATCTCTTTCTAAATATTTGGGCGAGTCTGTTCGATGTAAAATTTTAATGAGTAGGATATATGTTTGTTTCTCAGCTTTAAAATATGAGGTACTATCTGCCTTTTCTTATGCAAATGTACTTTCATGTCAAAGATATAAGCTCGAGCAATGGCAAACTTAGTGTTGCGATGTATTTGCAAAGTTGCCAAGTACTGATTTTCATCACTAGGTCAATGATTGAAGCTGGTCCTTCATTGAGCATCCATGCCTACTAGGTCAATGATTGAAGCTGGTCCTTCATTGAGCATCCATGCCTACTACTTTGTCAGCTTTAAAATATGAGGTACTATCTGCCTTTTCTTATGCAAATGTACTTTCATGTCAAAGATATAAGCTCGAGCAATGGCAAACTTAGTGTTGCGATGTATTTGCAAAGTTGCCAAGTACTGATTTTCATCACTAGGTCAATGATTGAAGCTGGTCCTTCATTGAGCATCCATGCCTACTACTTTGTGACTGCCTTTTTTATAGCATATCTTGTAAGAGTCTCTTTCTTTCCCCTGAGTAGTGTCTGTATGCTTTGTAACACTTGTGTAAGATGGGAGAAACTAATAGTACACTTAATTGGTTTCTTTCGTCACCTTCTTGAGATAATTGATTCAATAATTTTAGAGTTCAGAAGTTGAAGTGCTTCCTAGTTCTTTCTAATAGGTTACAACACTTCTAGTAGTGCATGCCAATTGGGGCTTTGCTAATATAAGACCAATTGGGTGGGTTTAGGGACTTGGATGTATATAGCATGGTGTTCTATGGGCTTTAGATATCATCCACTTCCACACCTAGCTGTAGAGTAGCTCCAAGTCAGGATCTACTAAGGCAGTCCAGGGCGGGCAACAAGAAGAGCGGCCTCTAAGCACTCCCCAAGGCTCCCGTGTTGCTCAATGGGCTTGGGACACAACGCAACACAAACATAAGAACCCCAAAACCATACACTCAACAAGAAAGGGGCACCACCTAGTTATGTGTGTGAACTAGGACACCAAAGATCTTTCCTTGTAGCGAATCAATACAAGCTAACCATATACATCAATCAAAAGATACACACCCTCAACAAACACCCTCAATCAAAAGATACACACACCCTCAACAAACACTCATAACATATGGTATTGTGTGTGGAGGAGACTAGCATAACACAAATATATGCATACCAAACTTGGAGAAGAACTTAGAGAGACACTATAAGCTTGATTTTGTTGTCGGTATACACATGGTCTTAAGGTTACGGGAGCCCTCTCACCATACAACCCTCTTACCATGGAATGAAAGGCAACAAATAAAAAACAGGCCCTCAAGCCGCCAAGCATAAAATCACACCACAAAATACAAGGATCGAATTTACCTTAAATCAAACATCGGACCGCTTTGCTAAATCAACTTTGGAGATGTAGGAGTCCAAGATTTTGTACACAATTGCACCCAAACTACTAATCTTATTTATGCACAAAGGCAAGATACAATTATGATAGGGAGTATGGCATCACTCAAGCCCTCACAATGACATAACTAGCTTCAAGCTTCTCTATGCAATCAAAGGTGTTGATGTATAGAGAGAGCTCACAAGTTCACTATCTCCTTACACACTAGAGTTAGGAGTGGTGTACAATAATGTGTGTAATCTCCCTTTTACAAGGAATGGAGGGGCTCTATTTATAGGTTTGAGAAGCCTCAATTAGGATTAAGCCTAATCAATTTTATTATGAAAAATCATAGATTATGGATTTTTTATTTTAAAATGAGAGTGGGCCTCTTCTTATCCCTTGAGTCACATGGATGTGGGCTCAAGGTGAGAGAATTATTGAAGATGAGAGGAGAGTGTGATGTAGAGGTTTGAGCAAATAACTTGTAGTAATGCCTACTCCAAAAGTAGTAGAGTGGGTGCTTATTTACATATGGTTAGTGGTTAGTAGTTAGTAATCACTATAAAAGGTTAGTAGTACAATGTACAAATGGGTGAGAAGGGCTGAGGTTGAGTGAGAGGAGTAAAGATTTGGAAAGATCCTTTGTGTGGTTGAAAGCTCGAAGAAGCTTAGATTCTCCCATGTGTAGATCTTTAAGTTAATCGCCGATCTCCTTCTTGCATTTGATGCCACAAAAGTTGATTGAGGTGAAGAACATGGGGGTTTTTGTAGATGGAAACCCCATATTTGCAGAGGTTAATATGATACATTCATGCTGAATTTTTATGTATTTGTTGAGATTGGAAAAATAATTTAGTAATAAGGGAGTAGTAGGGAAAGAAATGGAGATGAGGTATGGGTGTAGAGTAGAGAGGGCAAAGGTGGAGAGGGTGAGAGAGGACATGAAGTTTGCAGGTTTGATGGAGTGAGAAAGGAATGAGTAAGTGTGTAGGTGATGAATGTGTAAGGGAGGTGAGAAGAGACTAGGTGTACCTTGCCAAAAAGTGGGCAGACTGGGGTCCAATAAAAAATTCATATCTCACCGCCATTAGCTCCAAAAATTCTCAAAAAAATTGAGCATATTTTTGAGCTCCCGAGCTAACTTTTGTCTTTTGATAACCAGTCCAAATTTGGAGTGGAGGCGGGCGAAACAAATTCAGCAGAATCATGTATTTTTTGAATTTTTAAAATCTTTGTGTGGGTCCCCATTGGTGGAATTTCTTGATAGCTCCAAGAGTGAGCCCCCCAATACATCATACCCTGACCTTAGAGACTCAAGTGTATGTGGACACTTGCATGGAGGAGGAGATTTATTCTATTTTATAAAGGATTTACATAATAAGAAAAAACAAGCTAATATTTAACTAGTCAACATATCATGATAATATGGTTATTATGATAGGAAAATAAACAAAGAGATCTAATTGTGAATAAAAATACTAAAATAAAAATAATTGATATATGAAAAAGTATTTAATGAAAATATATAAAATATTTAATAGTAAAAAATATATACAAAAATACTAAACTATGGAAGTCAAAAGGGAGGGAGACCCTCATTATTTTAGGGTAGATGAGAGAATAAAAGATGAAATAGTCTAAGGGAAAAAGTGATTTGCGTAGTAGGCTTTCTACATGGTATGGGTAGAAATGTGAGGTCATAGGATTTACTTATGCATGGTGAAGTTGAAGCATATGTACAATGATGGTCCAAAAGTATTATGAAGAAAAAAATAATAATAATAATAAATAAATAAAATATACTTAGGTTTTGTAATACACACACCTAATGAAGTATTTACATATTTGAGAAAATAGAGACCCCCATATTTAGGCCCTTATATGAAATGAAATATTTACACAAAATGTGCCGTAATAATTTTATTTATTTTTTATGAGTGGCTAGCAAAAACTTTTTTTTAAAAATAATATAAAAAATATATAGAAGATATGGGTAAAGTCCCTAACGCACACACGCCTATTTATAGTGAAAAGGTATTTTATGACAAAGAGTTTATGTGATTTTCCTTGGCCGAGGTAGCTCCTTGTGGTAATGTGGATAGCCGAAAAAACAACTATCATTTAGCCCTCCCCCTAGATGATGGTATATTCATGTACCATCATAATGTAGGTCTTCTAAAGCAAGTGGTGTAATGTGGTTCTCTTTTCCATCTTTCTTCTGTTCCTTGTGTTTTGCACCACATCCATCACTCAAACCACAGAACTTACATGCCCTTTTATCTCCTTTTTGTGGGTGCTTCTGTAAGTCTGTCGTAATGCGACTCAAGTATGGCTTGAGTCTGTAGCCATTAACCTTCTTACAACGTTCTTTGCCATCCAAATCCATGAGCTGATAATAGCTAGAGTTGAAAACCTTCTTGACAATGTATGGTCCCTGCCATCTAGTTTCAAACTTGGCATCAAACCGATTATCAAGTCGATTGTTATACCTTAGCACAAGATCTCCTTCTTTGATGCCCTTGTCTTTCAAAGTTGCATTGAACTTCTTTGCTGCTTGCATGGCTTTTCTTCTATAACACTCGTATGCAGCTTCTCTTTTCCACTCTAGCTCAACTAAAGTGAGAAGTTGATCTACCCATGCATCTTGATCTCCTAGTCCACCTTTTCCATGTAGCCGCATTGTTGGAATGTTGAGCTCGATAGGCTGCAATGCTTCTTGACCATAAACCAAGTGAAAGGGCATAAACCCCGTTGCTTCTCGGTAGGTAGTCCGGTATACCCATAGTGCTCCATCAAGGAACTCGTCCCAAAGCTTTGTCTTGTTCTCCACCATCTTCCTTATGATTCCTGCAATGACACCATTAGCCTTCTCTACTAACCCATTTGATTGGGGATAGTAGGGTGTGCTATGACGATGTGAAATATGAAGCTCTTCACAAACTTCGGTGAGCAAACCTTTTCTAAAACCTGGACCATTGTCAGAAACAATCTCCAAGGGTGTGCCAAATCTACAACATATATGAGTGTAAACAAATTTGCTTACAGTCTTTCCATTCGCCCTTGCCACACTTTGAGCCTCCACCCTGAGCCTCCACCCACCTAGTCATGTAGTCTAGGAATCTCCTTGGTTGTTGGTACTCTTTTGCACACTTGATCTTTTCCTCTTTGGT
Source organism: Cibotium barometz (assembly GCF_041138505.1). Taxonomy (NCBI): domain Eukaryota; kingdom Viridiplantae; phylum Streptophyta; class Polypodiopsida; order Cyatheales; family Cibotiaceae; genus Cibotium; species Cibotium barometz. The sequence continues at coordinate 5,426,777 of NC_141104.1, forward strand.
AGAGGGTACCTTCTAAGAACAAGAAAGAACTTGCCCTCTTCATGAGCCTCCTCTTTTGTGCCCTTGTGAAGTCTTGTGGGAATTCACCTTCCAAGATGTAGCTCACTATGGGAGCCAGTGTCTCCATTCCTTGGTACCGTGGTTGCTTAATAGCTGCTGAGCCAAGACTACTTGCATTTCCTTCTTAACACATGCAACAGCTTGTTGTGCCAGTAGATCAGCATCCTCATTTTGTTTCCTAGGAATATGATACAATTGCACCTCCTCCAATTGATTAAACATCCTACGGATAGCATGAACCTTTTGCCTTAATCTTTCATTCTTGCATGCCCAAATGCCTAAAATTTGCCGTACAATAAGAAGTGCATCCCCTTTTACCAGGAGACGTTGTATCCCTTGATTGATGCACACCTTCAAGCCATGAAGTAGTATGTCGTACTCTGCTTCATTGTTGCTAGTAGAACTTGGCAAGTTGACCTTCTCCTTCATAACCACCTCTCCATTTGGGTTGAGCAGCAGCAGCCCTCCCCCTGCTTTACCTGTGGCTTTTCTAAAAGCTCCATCAAAGAACAAGGTGAATGCATTAGGTATAGTTTTGGGTGGTGGCAATGGTAGGGTCTTTACTTCAGGCACCTTAATCTCCTTTTCATGCACTCTATAAGTGAGAATACCTGCCAATTGTGCACGCACACTATCTTCTACCTTGAAAGAGTATTGGAATTCTTGCAATTCCATAACCCACTTTGTGATTCTAGCGCTGATAGTCATTTGAGAAGACACCCAAGGAAACAAATTTTCTACAGTGAGAATTACAAAAGGTTTTGGTAACAAGTAGGATCTAAATTTTCTCACCGCCGCAAAGATGAGAGCAAGTATCATGAGTTCCGCTTCCGTGTAGCCTTTCTCCAAGACATTCATGACCCTACTAACAAAGTAGATGGGCCGCATCCTAGTACTGTGGGGATCTTGCTGTAACAAAATTGCACCCACTGTTTCCTTTCCAACACTAGAGCTAACAAAGAAAGTGTACTCCCAATAAGGAGCATGAGTGTTGGTAGTTCTGACAAAATGACTTTAATGTTACAAAAGTACTCCTCAAGCTCATTAGACCATGCAAACTCTACTTGTTGAGTCAATTTTTGCAAAGGGTGAAGTAACTCTGAGGTTAAGTGAATGAAGCGTGACATGTACTTCACCTTTTGAATGAATGAGATGGCCTCCTTGAGACTCTTTGGAGATGGTAGGTCGATAAGAACCTTTGCCTTTGTAGGATCCACCTTAATACCTTTGGAAGAAACCTTATGACCAAGCAAGATTACTTCATCCTCACCAATATGACATTTGTCGGGATTGAGTTGGCCCCCCATGTCGTAGAGTTTCTTCAAGCCTTCTTCCACCCTCTGCACATGCAATGATTTAGAGCTATAGATGCAAAAATCATCTATGAACACTCTAATGGATTTCCCAAAGAATGCTTGAAACACCATGTTCATGAAACGTTGAAATGTCACTGGAGCATTGGTCAAACCAAATGGCATGACTCTGAAAGCATAAACCCAAGGCGTGATGAAGGTTGTTTTCAATTGATCCTCCAATGTAATCCCAATTTGAAAGTAACCCGAGTAGCCATCACATATCGTATACTTCTCATGACCTGCTACCTCATTTAGGATCTCATCTTGAAATGGGAGAGGAAAGTGGTCCCTTTTTGTCGCCTCATTGAGTGGACGATAGTCCACACACACCCTCCATTTGCCGTTCTTCTTGGGAGTGACCACGACGGGAGAGACCCACTCTGAATTTTCTACAGGATATACGAATCCCACTGCTAGAAGCTTCCTCACCTCTTTGAGTAGTGCGCTTGTTCCTCACCTCTTTAAGTAGTGCGCTTGCTCCTTGATGACTCCTAGTCTTCGTAGCTTTTGTGCCTTAGGTTTGGCTTCTGGCTTTAGCTCGATCTTGTGTTGAATGGCCTCTACGCCATGCACATCTGTGTAATCTTTAGCAAAAAACCTAGGAAATTTCCTTAGTACACATTTAAACTCCTCTCCTTCCTCCGATGTAAGCGTTTTTTAGAGCATAGCATCAAACATTTCTTCATCATGCACAATTTGGTCTTCTTGAGAGCCTACCTCCTCCAAACCTTGACAGGGTGTCTCTTTGTCTTTTTCTCTGAATCTTACCCCCATGACTTCAATGGAAGACTCCTCTTCCATAGTGCTACTGCTGCTTTCTTCCTCTGAGGTGTCATCGGTCTAATCCTCCTCTGTTTCACCTTGAGTAGATTCTTCATTTATCTCCTCTCGTCGTTGCTCCTTCATGTCAAAGATAATCTTCTTATGATTTTCATTCCTACAAATTAACTTTCCATTTTCCCAATCCTGCAAAGCTCGCATTCTCATTAGCCATGGTCTACCTAGGATAAATGGATAACCACTTCCCTTGGTAGACATAACATAAAAATCAACAACCTTCTTAATGCCAAAAACTTCCACAGAAACATTCTTACAAATCCCAAGACACTTTGCTGTGCTATTGTTTGCCATTTTCACCTTAATTTCAGGTGTTTCATGAATATGCATGCCTAGACTTTGCATAAGGTCCTCTGTCATAATGCAAATTTGTGTACCCCCATCTACTAGACCCTTTTTAACTAGCCTTCCCTTGATGTAGCAATCTAATATAGGTGTAATGTCCTCATCCATCTCGGCTTGTGAAATTTTTACAACAGGTACATTCTCTTTTGTTTTTCTCCTAGTGCTCACGGACTTTGTTAATTCTCTCCTAACCTGTGGACATAAGGCTAGAAATTGAGGCCACGAGATATCAGGACCCTTACCTCTCATGTCTTCCAAAAGGTTGTATGGAGCCATACCATGTCCAAGGGGGAAATCTTGGAGGTTTATACGACGTCGTCTCCTCTTGACTTCCTTGTTTTCCTTCACTTTCTTTCCTCGTCCATGGTCACTTTGTGATACCACACCCTCCTTTTCCTTCTCTTTTCCACGCCTTCGCGTTTGACACCATTTGCTTCAATGCCTACCTCCTTGGCCTTTGTTACCACATGTACATTTGGGTCCGACAAGGGTGGCATTCCTTCCACTCCTCGTGGAGGTGGTCTTGTTGCATTGGGCCTCTACAAAATCATCGGTTGTTGTTGACTAGTGCCTTCACTTGCATTCATCACTGGATAATTCATGTTAGGCTTCCCTGGCTCCCCACGAGGACAAGGACAATTATACATCCCATGCCCTGACTCTCCGCAATTCCAACATTGCAAGAGTCGCTTAGGTCGTTGCTCTCATTCTTCAACCCTTTTAGCTTGGCCCTTCTGTTCCACAGCTTGTGCAAAATGGATAGACAAGTTATTTAAAGACTCATTTAACTTTTCTATCACCTTGACTGTGACCTCAGGTAATTCTCTACGAGTGCAAGACTGTACCTCTTCCCTAGGCTTTGAGTCATCAAAGATATGGGCCCCCCCAAGCATACACCTCATCTTTCGGAGTTTCTTGGTAGCCCTAGCCTCAGCAACATCAAATGTTGTGGGCTCTCGTGACTCTACTTGCAATTTTAGTGATGGGTACATCCCTGCAAATAAATCTCTCCTTCTTCAAGAATTCTGCACCATCTCTCCAGGGTTAGGAAGACTACACAACCAAAGAGTCCAAAGACGTAAGAATTCTTGCTTATAACTCAAGTAGTCCTCTAGGTCCTTTTGCTTATGAGCAACTATTTCTTGCCATAGCTTTTGTGTGTTCAAAGGAGTGAATTAATTGTCTCTAAAAAGTTGTATGACCCCCTTGTAATCTACTCGTGCGGGTGCAGGTAGAGATTGAAACCAAGTGGAAGCATCTCTTCGTAGGACCAACTCAAACATGTCTAAGCATTCTTGGTCTCCTACCACTCTCTTTATGTGGAGTGCCATTCTAAAGTTTGATAAGAACAAATCGGCATCCTCACCGGGCTCTCCAAAGAATAAGGGGTAGCCACTCATTTGCCTAGTGGTATCCATGCTTAAGAAGAAGAAGCACAAATATGATTGCACAAAGGTCTTCCTTCACTCTCTTTCTCTCTCTCTTTTTTTTTTTTCAAAGTAGAATGAAAATGTAGACGTCAAAGATTATGTCGTAACGAATCAAAGGCAAAATAAATGGATTAATCGAGGCATTAATGGCTGCTACTTGCCTAGGTCCAAATATACGACGAATGACACGCTGAAATTGCAACTTACTACCAACAACTATGTGTATTTCTTGCCTAGCATAAGAAATTAGCCTACGGTATAAGTCTTCTTGATTCATAAAACTAAGCTAAAACAAGATGAAAATATGCACATAAAAGGAAATGGTGTAATCTACAATGGGAATTATGACAGGATTAGGTGATGCTAAAACCTCTCTTAGTCTTTCTGGACCAAAAAGAAGAACCATGCGTTGTTGGTAGAAAATTTTTCTATCAATGCAAACATTCACTCTAATGGAGTGCACCCAATGAAACTGGTTGAATTGAATCCCAAGTGGATTAGGAGGAGGCGGATTATTCATGAAAGATCACACAAAAGTACCAACTTTCCTTCTTAAAATATGATACCCAACAAGCACACAAGGAAATTTATGTGTTAAAGAGATCGATGTACCTTAAATACCCATTCAAAAACTACTCGTTCCTCAGTGGGGGCACCAAATTGAGGCAGTCCGGGGTGGGCAACAAGAAGAGCGGCCTCTAAGCACTCCCCAAGGCTCCCGTGTTGCTCAATGGGCTTGGGACACAACGCAACACAAACATAAGAACCCCAAAACCACACACTCAACAAGAAAGGGATACCACCTAGTTATGTGTGTGAACTAGGACACCAAAGATCTTTCCTTGTAGAGCCATTTAATACAAGCTAACCATATACATCAGTCAAAAGACACACATACCCTCAACAAATACTCATAACATATGGTATTGTGTGTGGAGGAGACTAGCATAACATAAATATATGCACACTAAACTTGGAGAAGAACTTAGAGAGACACTATAAGCTTGATTTTATTGTCGGTATACACATGGTCTTAAGGTTACGGGAGCCCTCTCACCATACAACCCTCTTACCATGGAATGAAAGGCAACAAATCAAAAACAGGCCCTCAAGCCGCCAAGCATAAAATCACACCACAAAATACAAGGATCGAATTTACCTTAAATCAAACATCGAACCGTTCTACTAAATCAACTTTGGCGATGTAGGAGTCCAAGATTTTGTACACAATTGCACCCAAACTACTAATCTTATTTATGCACAAAGGCAAGATACAATTATGATAGGGAGTATGGCATCACTCAAGCCCTCACAATGACATAACTATCTTCAAGCTTCTCTATGCAATCAAAGGTGTTGATGTATAGAGAGAGCTCACAAGTTCACTATCTCCTTACACACTAGAGTTGGGAGTGGTGTACAATGTGTGTAATCCCCCTTTTACAAGGAATGGAGGGGCTCTATTTATAGGTTTGAGAAGCCCCAATTAGGATTAGCCTAATCAATTTTATTATGAAAAATCATAGATTATGGATTTTTTATTTTGAAATGAGAGTGGGCCTCTTCTTATCCCTTGAGTCACATGGATGTGGGCTCAAGGTGAGAATTATTGAAGATGAGAGGAGAGTGTGATGTAGAGGTTTGAGCAAATAACTTGTAGTAATGCCTACTCCAAAAGTAGTAGAGTGGGTGCTTATTTACATATGGTTAGTAGTTAGTAATCACTATAAAAGGTTAGTAGAGTGGGTGCTTATTTACATATGGTTAGTGGTTAGTAGTTAGTAATCACTATAAAAGGTTAGTAGTACAATGTACAAATGGGTGAGAAGGGCTAAGAGGTTGAGTGAGAGGAGTAAAGATTTGGAAAGATCCTTTGTGTGGTTGAAAGCTCGAAGAAGCTTAGATTCTCCCATGTGTAGATCTTTAAGTTAACCGCCGATCTCCTTCTTGCATTTGACGCCACAAAAGTTGATTGAGGTGAAGAACATGGGGGGTTTTTGTAGATGGAAACCCCATATTTGCAGAGGTTAATATGATACATTCATGCTGAATTTTTATGTATTTTTTGAGATTGGGAAAATAATTTAGTAATAAGAGAGTAGTAGGGAAAGAAATGGAGATGAGGTATGGGTGTAGAGTAGATATGAGAGCAAATAGAGATGGAAGGAGAGGGCAAAGGTGGAGAGGGTGAGAGAGGACATGAAGTTTGGAGGTTTGATGGAGTGAGAAAGGAATGAGTAAGTGTGTAGGTGATGAATGTGTAAGGGAGGTGAGAAGAGACTAGGTGTACCTTGCAAAAAAGTGGGCAGACTGGGGTCCAATAAAAAATTCATATCTCACCGCCATTAGCTCCAAAAATTCTCCAAAAAATTGAGCATATTTATGAGCTCCTGAGCTAACTTTTGTCTCTTGATGACCAATCCAAATTCGGAGTGGAGGCAGGCGCAAAAAATTCAGCAAAATCATGTATTTTTTAAATTTTTAAAATCTTTGTGTGGGTCCCCATTGGTGGAATTTCTTGATAGCTCCAAGAGTGAGCCCCCCAATACATCATACCCTGACCTTAGAGACTCAAGTGTATGTGGACACTTGTCATATTGGTTCCTAGGGGCCTATGTGTTGTTCAGGGTGTTTTGATGAGATGTATGTGCTCAATAAGACAAATTGGGTCATTTTGTTGTCGTCACTGTTGCAAATAGCTGTGGACAATAACTTTTTATCATTTTGGATGGAATGTATCTTGCAAACCGTGGCTCAGATAGTGACAAAAAAAAGGCAAAGTTATAGAAACTTTATAGGTCTACAACACTCTAGTTATACATGAAATCCAATTCTGCATTGATAATTTATAGATATTCACTTTCCAAAACACCCCTTGTCACTTTTGCAACATTATCGAAATGGCATGTACATGTCGCCATTGATTGCTAGATGTCTACAGAAGTCAACTAGGTGCATTCCGGGTGCATTGTAGGAACAAATTCTGCATTCCCCACCTGTCAATGTGTTCCTACCTCAAATTTCTATGTTTGAGACCCACAATACTGACTTTGAGGGAGGCCTCAGTGACTAGGGTCTAGTAAGAATTGTGCATCCGGGCCTACGAGTTCCAGGCATGCCAAAGTGTGCTCAAACTTGGTAGGCAAGCTAGTAATGTGTATGCCTTGCTAAGCTCCAAGTCAATATATACATGCTCTAGATATGCATCTATAGCCTACGAGTGTCAATAGAAATCCTAGTTTTGTCTGAAGCCTCTGACGCGAGTCTATGTGAAATCCTGGTTTTGTCAAAAGAAACCCACGGCCGCATGGATCGTTAGTTTATGCTTAAAACTAGTCAACGTGTGTGTCATGATGGTATCGAGGAGTCTAAGTGTTTTTCGGGGTGTTTTGATGAGGTGTATATGCTCAGCCGGACAAATTGCATCATTTCACAATTGTGGACAACAACTTTTTACCATTTTGAATGGAGTGTATCTTGCAAATTGTAGCTCAAATGGTGACATAAAAAAAAGTTAATTTATAGGTCTACAACTCTCTAGTTATGTGCAAAATCTAGTTTCACATCAATTTTTAGATATTTGCTTTCAAAAACACCCCCTGTTCACTTTGGTTACATTGTCGAAAGGGCTTGTACATATCGCCATTGACTGCTTAATGTCTACCAATCGAGATACAATGGGTTTTTCTTATGATGATGACTATAAATATCCAAAATCACATAATTTATGTAAATATCCTAAAGTGTTATGCTTAATTAGTAGATGGTGGTGTATAACGTTGTTAGGTTGTTTGATAGCCCATGTGATGACACATAAAGATGGATGTGTAAGGTGCCAAAGTCATATCAGCTATTCTTGTGGTGGCCAACTCTGTAGTAAGAATAATCTTGTGCTTTTGAAGCATTTGGTATCTTTAAATTTTAATTCTATAGGAGGGGGCAAAGTGTAAGCTTGAAACTTTAAAATACAGGAGGAGGTTTATAATATACCATAAGAGTAATAGGAGGTATGCATAAAATAGGGGACAAGAGGTTACAGAGGGGTTTTAAATGAAAAGATGTAGGGAGAAATAGAGTTTGAGCTCTTGCAAGCACACACACTCACACAAATCCTAGAAGAGGACACACAAGATGAGAGGTTGAAAATAATATGTCAATAAAATGTATTATCTTCTTTTATCCAAATTGTTTATTTGTGATATTGAGGCTTACAATACTCAAAGTATACTATATTTAAGAACAATATGATGGGAAAACTTTAGTCAAATACACATTGTATTACCATAAATTTTATGATCACACTCATCATGTTGTCTCAAACCAATGTCGAAAAATATAGAAAATTACTTTTGATCAATTTAGAGTCAGCAATTAACAATAAACCCTTTACAAAGATAACATGTCTTACTCCAAATTGAAAATTGATCACAAATATATTTATAAAGATAACATATCCTACTCCAAACTCAAATTTCACAAATATATTTACTTCCATGAACTCAACATTACATCCACAAACATTACTCATAATTGAGTGTGTTAACTTGATGACATCCTTATGTCCATTTATATTACTAATATGGCATCAATTATCATGTTTATTTGTAAGCCACCCAAAGATATGAATGGAGATAGAAAAAATGACTTCACAAATCTAAAAAAATATAGTTGGAGATAGACCTATTATTAAAGATAAGGCCTTAACAATGACACTTACAAATTGTCATGACTACAAAGAACCAATGCTTATTTTACAACATAGATTGAATGAAACATAATGAGAAATGATAGAAACTTAATATTGATAACACATTACAATCAAAACTCATAGTCGAAAGAGAGCTCATCTCCCACCTTCAGGCTACATATACATTCAACATAAACATTTCCATATTTAAGGTTATTGATTTATGCGTTTGTTTATGCCAAGGTGACAAAAATGGAGAAAACATATATCTCACATTCCCTTTCTCACTGAAATCTATAACTTGCCACATTTCCATTTCAAAAATCCCCCACGATATATACTTGATCCTCTTCGATGTCAACTATTATTGAGTCCTTAAGAATGACGTCCCTCCTTGATCTATTATTGAGTCCTTAAGAATGACGTCCCTCCTTGATCTAGGTGCATGAAACACAAAAAAGTTCAGTCATCATAAAGAAATTTAGATCCACAATATTACAACAAAGCTTGGACAAGAGAACAAATTTGAATAGTTTGGGGTATGAATCAAATTTGAACAGTTTTGGGTATCAATTAAAAAATCACAAACACATGGTCTGGTTGATCTAATGAACATGGAATATGTTTCACTTTATAACAAATGAACAAATTATTATATAGTCACTTTGTCATTATGAACAAATTATTATATAGTCACTTTGTCATTATGAACAAATTATGATGTAGTCAAGTTAGCTCAACAATAGTGTCTTTGAATTTAATAAAACAAAATAGAAGTTCATTTGCTAAGTCAATATCATAAGTAACATACATACAAATCTAACTATGATATTTGTAGAGCATTTACTTACATAATATCACAATGGATAAAACTATACTACTAATAAAATGAGAACTTAGTGTGTTTTTAAAACACCTGTTGTGTTTGGATCATATGGAAGAAGTTGATCAACAAAGTCTAACATTACCCCTTCATTCTTCTATATGCTCTGGTGTGGGGCCTTCTATCAAAAGTTTCTCATTTATAAACATAGAATCCTCTTCTTTCTTTCCCATCAACTAATTTTAAGATTCCCCTTGATAAATCTTGAACACATTGATTCAATCTTACATAATTCTTAGAACCATTTGCAGTGTCTTCCGTTTGTTTGCAAGAGCCATTCTACATGCACTTTCCAATGTGAATGCATCAAAAACATACTCATCCTCCCTACAAAAAGATCATATAGTTATAAAAATAACATCTTCCATATTTAGTAATAGTCTGTGTGCACTAGCTTGCTCTTTAAATGTGTATCCAAGTCACCACCATTGTCACTATCACTATTGTTAATAGTATCCAAAATATATAGTCTATGCTCCAAATCTTAGTAATGATGATTGTCCACAAATTTTTTCTCTTTGCTCACTAATACGTGTGTCAAAAAAGTATTGTTTGATCCATCCACATGAACTCCATTAGGAGGGTTAATATCCACGCTACCAATTGCCAACTTATATTTCCAATTACCTTCTCTAAAATCACTTGCCAAGACTACAAGTTGCTTGAATGTTACAAATGTGATCATGACAAATTGTGCAGGTTCATCAGAGCTAGTTTTAACAATCCATGCAACATCATCTCAAACCTGCTTGAGATCCATGTCATGCTATAAATCCCATAAATTGCATCAACCACCACTATGCCAATGGTAATTGGCTCCTTGAATGTGTTGCACATCAACTCCATCTCTTCCATGTCTGGTCTAACCTAGTATATACACTCCAAGTATACTTATTAGAATGCAAACTATTTTCCTCATTTTAAATGTGTTGCACATGATATCCATCCCTTCCATGTCTGGTCCAACCTAGTATATACACCAAGGATAATTATTAGAATGCAAACTAGTTCCCTCCTTTTAGTTTATAATCCACTAAATGTATGCTTGTTCAAATGGAGACAATACATCTTTATGATCCCTACAAGGAGCAAACTTCTTTTTAAGCAATATTTGACTTGATCCAACTATCTTTTCATAGTATTCTAGTTGAATGTTGTAGTAAGTCACACACTGCTCCCATGACATGTCAACCTTGTCACTTGGCTTTTTCTTGAACTTCTTCATAAGCTCTTTTAGCTGCAACACCTTATCCTCATTTATTTGACGTTCTCTTTCTTCCATATCCATCTTGTCCATATCATGCTTTCCCCTAACTATAACAATCTTGGAATCCAATATTTAATATTCTCCTAATCTAAACCTTGGAAACACTTGAACATGCCAACAATAGGTTATTTCCATCCTTATTAACATTATCGCTCTGAGCATGATGGGGTAGTGATCCATCTTTGTATGCATTTATAACCCTCATCCACATCTACTAGTCATATTACCATGTGTGCATCCTTGGTTGTAATGCTATCACCAAATGCAACTCATGCTAGCTCAATAAATTGTTGCATAACATTCTCAACATTAGGCTATTACAAAGTATTTTATCAAATGATAACCAAGAATATATTAAGGTATTTTTTAAATACCAAATATTGAAATATTGATAATTACTTACATCCCATTATGCACGTTGTTCACTTCCCTTTTGCAACTCCTTGGTGAGGCTTTGCAAGTCTATTGAATGCAATCTTACTAGAGTTCGATTATCATGATATGGATATTGCCACATTACATTTTGAGATTCTAGGTTTACCATTTGAGACAACTCCACACTCTCATTTAGAGGGTGATTTTGCACTATCCTTGCCACCTTTTCTAATATAATACTTCTTTCTTTCATTCATGGCTTCATCATTCATACTTTCTATGAAAGCCCTAGTTGCATAAATGGAGTGTTGACCAGAAAATATCTAATACTTGTATTTATGAAGATGGTCATGGTTTCATCATTCACACTTTTTATGAAAGCCCTAGTTGCATAAATGGAGTGTTGACCAGAAAAGTATCCTTGTATTTATGAAGACGGTCTCTCCTCACCATCTCCAAAGGCCTATTGGGATTCAGTGACCTCATCAAAAGGCATTAGATCAGCGTATGATGATGTAGGTAGTATAAGGTAAGCTATGAATTTAAAATAGTGAGAGAAGCATTAATAAAATCCCCAATAAGGGTTATTATTAGGCAAGCCCCCAACAAGCAAGTGAGATATAGTGAGGGGAGCATTAAGCAAGTCCTCAATAGGAGTGAGATGTGAATTGTAGATAGACTTGGATTGTCCAAATATATTGAATGGTTGGCCAAATGTAATGATAGCATCATTAGGAAAGCCCCAAAAGGGGTGAGGCATGGATTGTCGGTAGATTTGGACAATTGTCCAAATCTACAAAAAATGTTTGGCAAACTCTATTGAGAAGAGTATTGTCCAAATCTACAAAAAATGGTTTGGCAAACTCTATTGAGAAGAGTATTAGGCAAGTCCCTAATAGGAGTGAGCTATGAATTATATATATATTTAGACAATTTTCCAAATCTACATTGAGAGGTTGGTCAAATGTAGTGATAGGAGAATTAGGCAAGTTCATGGTCAAGGCTAGCATTCGAAGATTCTCTAACGGGGGTGACGTCTAGTCAGAGGAGCAAAGTCCACCAATAGGAGTGAGATATGAAATTTAGATAGATCTAGATAATTGTCCAAATTTATGTTCAATGGTTGGCAAAATCTAGTGAGAAAGGCATTAGGCAAGTCCCTAATAGGAGTCGGATATGCATTGAATATAGGTTTGGACAATTCTATATACAACAGTTGATCAAATCTAGTGAGAGGAGAATCTAGGCGAGTCCCTAGAAGGAGTGAGCTATAAATTGTAGTTACAAATATTTATTGAATGGTTGGCCAAATATAGTGAGATGAGCATTAGGTAAGTCTCCAATAAGGGTTATACTTTAGGGGTGAGGTCTAGTGAGAGGAGAATTATGGAAGTCCCCAACATGAGTGAGCTATAAATTTAGACAATTGTCCAAATCTATACTCAATAGTTGGCTGAATCTAGTGAGATGAGCACTAAGCATGTCTCCAATAGGGGTGAGAAAATCTATATTTAATGGTTATCCAAATCTTTGAAAAGAAGAGAATTAGGCAAGTCCTAATATAAGTGAGCTCTAAATTGTGTATCGATTTGGATAAACGACCAGATATATATTGAATGGTGAGTCAAATCTAGTGAGAGGATAATAAGATGAATCCCCAGTAGTAGGAGTGAGCTATGAATTGCATATCGATTTGGATAATAGTCCAAATCTATATTGAATGGTTAGTCAAATCTAGTGAGAGGAGAATAAGATGAATCCCCAATAGGAGTGAGCTATGAATTTTATATAGATTTGGACAATTGCCCAAATTTATATCAATGAATGGTTGGCTAAATCTAGCAAGAGGAACATTAGACAAATTCCCAATAAGGGTTTCATTGAGGAAATTAAATGCATAACTGTAAAAGTAGCTTGAATGACAATGTAGCATATGGCCATCACTGGTAAATGAGGAGAAAAAATCATGACATTGTGCAACAAAGGCATGGCCCTTCTAGCCTCCTCACCATCTCAACTCCTTCCACTATCAAGCATTGTCTTTTGGTTCACTATTAGCCTGGATTATTGTCATCCTTCATCGTGTAGACACTCCATATCAGACAAGCGTTCAAGTGTCAAGCATCAGGCCGTCAGTAATATAAAGTCCTCTGCGAGTAGCACCATTAGCTGGCAGGCCACCGTAAGCATTATAAAGCCTTGCGCAAGCAGCATCATTTAACTGGTATGAAATCTTCCTTGTGAAAACATCTGTAAAAGCTCCCCATCATCAAGCACAATGGAGAGAAAAGCCAATAAGCAACACAAAAAATGTGAGTGGATGTTAGTAACAAAGAAGAGAATGATAAAAGAATGATAAAGAGAGATCACACACACAAGAGAGCAAACCCTAATCCATTAGTGTAACCCTAACCAAAGAGCAAGCCATATCCACTCTCACACAATGCATAATAGAAGAGAACTACACACCACACACTAAATGTGCTATGTTCACACACCAAATAACCCTATCTAATGTCCACACATTGTGGCCAGTTGGACGCAACCATTTATTGTCACACACATGTTGCTATCTACCATGCCAGCACATATTGTGCCTAGTTCTAGCTGTCATCGAGTTTGTAATCTCAAAAGCCCCTCTCAAGCTTATGATGTATAGCCATAGATTAAGAAGATGAGATTGGGCTATCAACAATCCCCCTCAAGCTTATCATATCCATCTCTTGTACTCCAAGCCTGTGTCGGAAGTACTTAAATTTTTCCTTCCCATGTGACTTATTGAATATGTCTGCCACTTGCTCATTTGTCCTCACATAAGACAAATCAATCTGTCCATCCAACACTTTCCCTGATGAAATGATAATGGACCTCTATGTGTTTGGTCCTCGCATGATAGATAGGGTTACTAGCTAGTTTTATACTACTCATGTTGTCATAGTGTATGATAATTCCATCATCACAATGCTGACCCAAATCACCAAGTAGCTTTTTCAGCCACATCACCTCACATACGGCCATAGCCGCACCTCTATACTCAGCCTCTATAACTGTGGGTTTCTTCTTGCTACTCCAACTCATTGTAGCACTCCCAATGCTAAACGCATACCCACTAGTAGATCTCCTGTCATATGAACTTCATGCCCAATCTATATCTGTGTAACCATACACATTCAACTCTTTCCCTGACTCATAAAATAGACCATAATGGGCAGTGGTCTTCACATATCTCATAATCCTCCTGATAGCATCCAAATGAGGCTTCCTGGGACTCTGCATAAACTGACTCACCAGTCCCACAACATAACATAAGTCCGGCCTCGTAATAGTCAAGTAGATAAGACAACCAACCATTTTCCTGTACATGGTGACATCTTCAAGTTCATCACACCCAAATCAGCCATAAGCTTCATATTCTACTCCAAAGGTGTCATCATAGGCTTACAACCCGTCATTCCATGTTTTTCTAACATGTCTAAGGCATATTGCCTTTGCACCAGCCATATACCATGAGATGTCTTGATCACCTCAACACCAAGAAAGAATCTGAGTTCACCCAATTCCTTCATATCAAACTGTGTGTTCTTCACATCCTCAATGTCTTTCCCATGAACACCTGTCACAATCAAGTCATCCATAAACATATGCATAGAAGATATCTTTTATATTAAAAGTGTGATTTTCATCATAAATGATTTTTATGCATAAATGGATGCATAGAATGTGCTGATCCACTAGCATCTATTGGTGCTCCTATGGAAATATGTTGTGTTCACACACTAAATAACCCTATCTAATGTCCACACATCATGGCTAGCTGGACGCGGCCATTTATTGTCACACACATGCTGCTATCTACCATGCCAGCACATATCATGCCTAGCTCTAGGTGTCATCAAGCTTGTAATCTCAACAGAGAAGATTGGCTGTTTCAAGAGCTGAGCTCAGTGGTGGCCATCATCACATGTTAGCAAAAGATGTAAAGCATAAAGGGTAGAAAGCGCTACCGAGCATAACACTTCACTTGGCCCTATCAGAGATCATAGCTTGGACAAACAGGATATGGCCATTCTTAACTGCAGAGGAGGGCGCTAATGGTGGACACAACAAGGCGCTAGTGGTGGCTGTTGCTGTAGAGATGGTTGGATGTCCTCCAAGCAAGAGTAGAGGCTAGCATCATTATGGAGAGTGTGGTGGTCGTGCGAGGAAAGAAGGTATGAAAAAAAAATTATTGCCATCCTAATCCTAGCGCTTATACTCCTGCCCTTAGAGAATTCAAAACTGACCCAAACCACGCCCCCGAATCCACCCACCATTGAATTTGTGCATTAATGCCCACTAATATCAATTCCCACTAATGTGGACATAAATAAATTAATGCCTATAACCTATAGGCACCTTGTCTTGAAGTCCAACAACATTGTCTGCAAAGCGTGTGTGCAACAGATATGAGGAGAGAATCGAGGCGTGGAGCTTACTCGCATAGAG